>NC_135484.1:26158460-26458460 GCF_052094955.1 Ictidomys tridecemlineatus
ATCAACTATAAAATGCTTCTTGCAATAAGTTCTGTAAGTTGCTCCCATCCATATTTTCTTGGCCAAGGCAAATCCCCTAGCCCTGAATAGCCTTAAGGGAGTATGGAAGTTCTCAAAGGAGAATTCAAAATACTTGAGAAAGCAGTTTATAATATCATTAGTCACTCATTGATTCTTTTTTCCATACTTGTGGCAGATTTTATTTCCCAAAGACGACTGCAATGTTATTTCCCATCCAGTGCATTGTTCTTAAAACAGGACTTTGACATATCTCCTGCTGATAGGTGGAGGTCTGTGTTCTCTTTCTTTATAACTGGCTCATGATGATGGTGGAAGTAATATTGGGTGACTTCTTTCTGAGGCTAGATTATTAAAGGCTTTCACCAGGTCTCTTTGGAATGCAAGAGTCTGCTAAAGGGAAGCCATGTAGCTCCATGGAAGACACATGTGGGTTCCTCGCTGAGGTCCCCAAGAACAGCTGGCATCAGCCGTCACACCTGTGAGTGAGCACCTTTTCAAATGACTCCAGCCTCCTGGAGTCACCTCCAGACTTCCTGAGTCTTCTTAGCTGAGGCTCAGAGATCATGAGCAGATACAAGCTGTCCTTGCAGTACCCATGCAATCTGTGAAGGTAAGATAGATAATCAATTTTTTTTTATGACACAAAGCTTAGGGTGATTTGTTTTTTAGAAATAGTAACTCAAAGAGTATTTACTCTGGCAAGGACTGTACTAGGTGTTGGGGGATGATTTTAGCAATTAATAAAATTTGGTCCTGAATTATAACAAATAAAAATATATATTAAAAAATTAAAAAATTTGGTCCTGACCTTTACATGTGTTACTGTCAAGTCATCTTTTATTCTGGGGCCATTCTTACACCCACATTATAATTACCTATTTTATGGTTTCAGCTGTCTCAAATATGATAACTGTAGATTGGGTAGCAACCTGCTATTCTAACATGAAATATAATAGTTTCTTTTGGTTGGCTTCTCCTTTAGTTTTGATGAGAACTCTAATTCTCATCTATTATTTAGACTCAAAACAACCCCGGAAGCCCCTTTTTACGCTGAGCACTTTGCTCAGTGCCTGATAGATCCGTAATTGCTTGATAAATGTTGAATGAATGCCCATCATAGAATTTACCAGACACGTGGATAGTGATTGAGTGTTTTTAGGAGCACCTGTGAACAAACCACTTTCTAATGTGCCACGGAAAATGAAGAGACATTTATGGAATTGTGGTGAGCTAGAGAAAAAAGCTAAAGTCTAAAACTGGAAATGCCTTTAAAAATTAAAGCATCAATTTTAATCAGAACGAAACTTAATACAACTTCTGAGACTGTGGTAGGTGTTTATGTAAAAAGAAGACATTCATATTGATTTTAAAGGGCTCACACTTTGGAGTAAAAGTAGATGACCAAATATATCACAGCCAGACAGTGCACATTTGCAAAAGCACTTTAAAAAGAAAACAAACCTTTGATGCATCTAAAGGAACATGTTTCTAACATATCATTAAAGTTCATTTTCTAAAATCTTAGAGCAGCAAAGGTGTTCTCTTAAACTCTTTACCCAGGGTTCTCATTGTTGCCGTTGAGTTATTATGCTACTTCTTAATTAGGACAAATTAAAGAATTGGCTTGTGTTCCCATACTCTGGGAACTCCCATACTTTCTATAAGACAATAAGTTGATTTGTTCTGCATATTTCTGCCTGCTGTGTTTGCAGGGAGAAAAAAAAAGTATCTGTTGAGAATAAACAGACTTCAATAAATAAGAAAAATCATGTAAAAAAGATAATTGGCAGAAACTGGGCTTGATTCCCTGATGACTGTTTCAGAACAGAGTTGTTCCAGCTGTGCCATGTCTCCACTTGCTGGAAGATGAGCACCAGTCTTGAAGACACTTGTGAGCCAGCCCATTCTCAGCCTACATTATGGTCTCCCCAGGTAATTCAATGCCTGAATTTGTTTGGATTTACATGAACAGAATGAGATCCAGGCACGAAAGAGATAACCAGTGATTAAAATTGACTCCAAGATGGAGAAAATGTTTGGCCATAATGCCTTGGACCTTTCCTCTTCTGGGTCAGTGCTTCTCAAGCTATCTTCAATGAAAGACCATTTAATAACTTTAAAATTTTTCCTAGTTCCTCATAAACCAATGTGATTCTAGTTACACACAAAGCTATTTGCAGCTCAGACTATGTGCTTCTTCATCCACAAGTTTTATAGCAATTTAATTGGTGTAGACCAAAAAGCAGCAATATGTGTCTTCTGATCACAAGCATGGATTTTGTAAAAAGGCTAAGTTGCTATAAATGTCTCTAAACATTCTCCATTGCTCTAATTATCTTATCTTAGACTGGTAACAAATAGTGAGGAGTTTGTGAGTCAATTCTGGCTCATGGACCATGCTTTGAAAAACACTGATTTAGATGACTGTCCCTGTCCAGTTGGATCTGATTAAGGGTCTCCAAGTATTATGTCTTTCATGAACTTTGGGATCGACTCTCTAGATACCTGGCTTGTATTTACACTTAAGAAAGATGATTTAATTAATATATAGTATATATTATTTTTTAATATTTACATTCTCTACTCATTAGTTAATATGCACATAAATTCATATTTAAATGCATTACGTAAATAGTTTGGTTGTGATGCTTATTTATTTAAGAGTCAGAAAGATGAGCTTTGCTTCCCTTCAGGTTCATAATTTATTTTCAAATTGACTGTCTCATGGTAAGTTGACATTAGCTTCTCCAGGTATGAGAACTTGAGAGATGAGTATAGACAGATAGGAATCCATTTTTGTTGCTTTCATAGCTGAAGTTTCTTTAGACTGTCCCTTGAAGGATAGGACAATCAAAGCAATGCCTCTGTATGTTGCCATTATGTTAGGCAATGTTCTACCCCTGAGCTACACTCCAGCTGTTAGGTGCAGGACAGGCTGAGTAAGCTGTCTGCAGGGCATGCCAAACAAAGTTAGCTGCAGGGTGACCTGGCCACTCAAACCCTCTGTCCGGTTCTTTATCAACTATTTGCTTCAAGCCCAAACGCCCAAGCCCCCGCTCAAGGCTGAACACTCAACTCGCCACTCAAGGCCGAGCACTTAACCAACAAGGCAGTTTGCAGACCCAGAGACCCCATTAGATTTGGGCTATAAAAACTCCCTCCTGCTGAGCCCCTCTTTCTCTTGCTATCTCTTTCTCTCTCTCTCTCTCTCTCTTCTCTCTCTCTCTCTCTCTCTCTCTCTCTCTCTCTCTCTCTCTCTCTCTTCTTTTTCTCTCTTTTCTCCTCTGTTGCACTGCTGCAATAAAGATCTCTTGGTTGCTCCGAGTGTTGTGGTCACTTTCCTTTCACCAGCCCCAGTACAGTCCTTTTGGAATAAGAAGTCTGGGCAATTTCACTAAGATCTGACATCAGTTTACTAAACTTGCCTTGTCCCCTGGCCATTGAACACACAAGTGTCATATTCCTTGTACATTCTGCCAATGGAAGAAAACTTACCTCTTATTCACTTTTTGTTATGGTGACATGATCAAAATGGGAGGAAGGGAGGGAGCAAAGATGTGGGGAGAAGGATTGGGCAAGTGCAGGGGAGAGAAATGTATTCTTATTTCCTCTGAAAGATCAGAATATTCTCCCTCCCAGGGCTACATCATGACTGTTGTGGGTCCAGGCCACTTTGTGTTGGTGGCTCCCTCCCTCCATTCTAAAATTATAAAATGTGCAGATTATACTTTGTGACTGTGTTGGTATAAAGATGAATGCAATTTTTAGCCTGAAAAGTTCATTGTTTTCCTTCTAATTTTAAAAGAAATTAAGACATTTTCATGGTTCCAGAAAAGTAAGGAGAGCTCTGTGTGTGGTATCTGGTATGCCTTATTGACCCCATCCCACCACAAGCAATTTAGATGTCCTGGTTTCCCAGTGAGAGAGCAAAGACATGTAATGATAAATACAGAGAGGAAGTAACACTCTGTGTGCCCTTAGGGCAGACGTGTGTTTTAATATTAAATCCTCCCAACAACCCTCCGAGGCAAGTCCTACTAATATGACAAAGGAATAAATAAATAAATAATGAATAGTTTAGTACCAAGGAGATTCAATGCTTGTAATCAGGCTGTTTAATTTTTTCTCACCTTGCTCAGAATTCAGTTGAAGGAGATACTAATATTGGTCCCTCAAAACTTCCAGGAACTTTGAAGAATTAGAGAACAAGGGGATCTTTTTTAACGGTGTACTGCAGAGTCTGTAATGCTGGTGAGGACACTGGAGGGCTCGACTGGTTTTTGATACTTATGATGCCTGAGTCTAATATTGAAGGAGTGAAAAATACTGTATGTGAGTTATCTAGAAATAATTTGAGAAGAAATTTAGCTCTTGGGGCTGGGATTGTAGCTCAGTGGTAGAGCACTTGCCTAGTATGTGTGAGGCCCTGGGTTCGATCCTCAGCACCACATAAAATAAATAAACAAAATAAAGCATGTGTCCATCTACAACTAAAAAATATTAAAAAAAAAGAAATTTAGCTCTTGATACACATAATATTTAAAGGTATATGTAGTATTCCTTTTTGAAAACAATATCTTAGTGCATTGTATGTATAATGAATGTATTCCATGTGTGTCTATACACATAGATGAGTGTGTATGCATACACACATAAAATGAATACATGACTTATTGCTATAGAAATGATTAGAAAGTAATTTCTTTTTTAAATAACCTATTATTCACTCCCTGCCTTTTTAAAGATTTTGTTTTTTAGAACTGTTTTAAGTTCAGAGCAAAATTGAGTGGCAGGTATAGAGTCTCCATATACCACCTGTGTCCACACATCTGGCACCCTGTCCCCAGCCAAAGCTCACACCACAGTGGCCCCTTTGTTATCACAGATGAACCTGCGTCAACACATCACCATCACCCAGAGTATATAGTTGACCTTAGTGTTCACTCTGGGTGTTACATACTTTATGGGTTTAGACAAATTGTATTAGTGACATGTATCCACCTAATAGTTTCACTGCCCTAAAAACCTTTGTATTCAGCATATTCATCCTCCCTTTCCCCCAAACTTTGGCAACTGCTGATCTTTTTATTATCTCCATAGTTTCACCTTTTCTAGAATATCAGATAGTTGGAATCATACAGTATGGTTTGGGATTGCTTTTATTTTTTTCTTCTTTATATTACACATTTAAATTTCTTCTATGACTTTACATAACTTGGTTGCCCTTTTTTGTTTCATGCTCAATAATACATTTAATTATCTGGATGTATTACAGTTTATCCATTCACCTATCTTGATTGCTTCAGAGTTTTGGCGATTATGAATAAAATATGTGTATGCAGGACAGAAGTTTTCAACTACTGTGAATTTCTTCTTAGGAAGTGTCTATTCAGGTTTTTTCCCTCACCTCCCCCCCCCCCTTTTTTTGGTACTGGGCATTGAATCCAGGGGTGTTTTACCACTGAGCCACAAAACCGTTTTTGAAACAGAGTCTAAGTTGCTGAGTCTCAGTCTTCCAGAGTCACTGAGATTATGGGTGCGCATACTGCACTCAGATTTTTTGCCCATTTTTGAATTGGGTTGGTTGTTCATCTTCTTATTGTAGCATTTTTTAAATATTTATTGTTTTAGTTGTAGTTGGACGTAATACCTTTATTTTATTTATTTATTTATTTATTTATTTATTTATTTATTTATTTATTTATTTATATGTAGTGCTGAGGATCAAACCCAGGGCCTCGCACATGCTAGGTAAGCTCTCTACCCCTTATTGTAGGATATTAAGAGTGCTTTGCATATGACACTCCTTTGTGTCCTTTGTAAGCATTTTATCCTAGTCCCTGGCTTGTCTTATCATTCTTTTGGCAGTATCTTTCTCAGAGCACAAGTTTTTATTTGAGTAAAATCCAGTGTATCAATTGTTTTTTTTTCATGGATTGTGCTTTTGGTGTTATATCTAAAAAGTCACACTCAAGGTTATCTGAATTTTCTTTGTACCTTCGAGAAAGTTTTCTGGTTTTGCATTTCACCTTTAGGTGTTACCCATTTTGGATTAATTTTTGTGAAGGATGTAAGGTCTGTATATAGATTTATTTTATTTTAATTTTGCATGTGGACATCTAGTAGTTCCAACACTATATGTTGAAAAGACTTTTCTCCATTGTATTGCCTCTGCTTTTTTTGTAAAATATCAATGGACTCTGTTTGTGGAATTTCTATTCTGGAATTTCTATTCTGTTCCAGAATCAGCACTCTGACTTTGCTCTTCTCCTTCGATATTGTGTTGGCTATTTGGGATCTTTTGCATCTCCACATAAATATTACAGTTTCTTGATATTCACAAAATAAGTAGGCGGAATTTTGATGAGATTAAGTCCTTTTGTAGATCAAGTTAGGAAGTACCGACATGTAAACGCTGTTGAGTTTTCCTATTCTTGAACCTGAAACATTTCTTCATTTCTTTAGATCTTCTTTGATTTCTTTCATAGGATTTTATAGTTCAGAGCTGAGAATGTAGCTCTGTGGCAGAGTGCTTGCCTAGCATGGGTGAAGCCCTGGGTTCATTCCCCAGCACTGCAAACAAACAAACAAATAAAAGCATGACATTGTAGCTGTTGTTATTTTAGACAGAAATGTATCTGCTAGATAAATTAAGAATAAAAAAATAACAGATTTTATTTGGACTTCATTTTTGCTTCTCTAATCCTCTTTCTTTTTCTGAAGAACTTCTTTTGACATTTCTTGCCAGGCAGGTTGATTGACAACAAATATCCTTAAAAAATTATTATGTCTGAAATGTCTTTATTTTTCCTTCACCTTTAAAAAATAATTGTGCAGGATATAGAATTCAAGGTTGGTGGGCTTTGATTTTTTAATCTTATTTTCAATTTTTAATTAAAAAATATTTTTTGGTACTAGGGATTAAACCCGGGAGCACTTAACCACTGAGCCACTTTTTATTTTTTTATTTTGAGACAGGGTCTTGCTAAGCAGCTGAGGGCCTAGCTAAATTGCTGAGGCCTCAGATCCTCCTGCCTCAGTCTCCCGAGTCACTGGGATTACAGGTGTGTGCCATTGTGCCCAGCTTGATGGGCTCTTTTCCTCTTAACACTTCAAATATCTCATTCCTTCCACCTGCTTCCATATTCCTAAGAAGTCAGATGTAACTCTTTGTTCTTCTGCAGATAGGGCGTTTTTTTCCTCTGGCTTCTTTTAAGAATTTTTATTTAATTTTGATTTTCTGCAGTCGAATATGATGTGACTTGCTTTGTCTTTGGAGTACTTATCTTATCTGATGTTCTGAGCCTCCTGGACCTGTGGTTTGGTGTCTGGCATTAATCTGGGAAAGTATTTCTTCTGTTCCTTCCTCCCTTCTCCTTATAGCATCTTATTAGTGTTTATGTTAATTCATTTGTAGTTGTTCCACAGTTCTTAGATATTGTTTCTTTTTTCTTTGTCTTTCTTTTTCAGCTTCTTTTTCTCTTTGCTTTTCTGTCTTAGCAGCTTCTGTTGACATCTCTCAAGTCAGCAGATACTTCATCTGTGTCTAGTTTATTAATGAGGCCATCAAAGGTATTCTTACATTTGGGTTGTAGCTTTTTGATTTCCAGCATTTATTATACTTTTTTTCTTCCATTTTTTCCCTATTTACATTACTCATCTTTTCTTTTCAATAATGCTTCTCAGGTTTCTTCTCTCTGCCAGGCAGGACAAGACGGCCAAGGGGGCTGGAGTTGACTATTTTTCTTCACCTGTAGAAGGCTCGAGAAAATTGAAGCTGGGAATTCCCCTCCCTCAGGTTACTGGGGTTCTAATCAAATGCCAGGTGGCCTGACTAAGGGCAGGTCTTATTAAAAGGAGTAGCAGCATCTGGTGTTTTTCAAAATGGTTACTTCAGCCTGCCAGAAAGAAGCACAGGGGATTTGTCTCCATCTTCACTATGAGACCTACTAGGGCTCCTGGAGGTAAAACTCACAGAAGTGTGAGGGCCCCCACGGATGTCCCCCCTGGAGTTTATAATCCTCCTACATGTCCTCTGAGAGCCTCCAGCAGTTCATCAATCCCAGCTTCCTCCCAGCGCTGGCTCCTGCGCTTCGACTCAGGTATGTTGTCATTCTGTGTCCACCTGACTCTCTCCACTTTCAGTGGCAGCAATTTGCCCTGTGACCATGATTCTCTAATAGAACAGCTGTCGATTTTCCAGTTTGTTCAGTTTATTAGCACTCCTTCCAAGCTCTTTTGCTTGCTGGAACAGAGAACAGACGCCTTTTCCTTTGTCTAAAGTGATGAAGATATTTTTTGGTCCAGCGTGGAATTTGGTGAAAATGTCTATTTCCTAGTCACTGATGGTTATATTCCTTCCTCATCTTTTTTGGCTAGAATTATTTCTTCCCCAAATACTTCTTAGCTGTTAACATTTTAATTCTTCTTTTCGGGGACTTTCATCAATTCCACTGTCTTTCTCAGAGCACTAATGACAGGTGCTGCCCATGTTTTGTGTTAACAACATTTAAACAAAGACATGCTGTTTAAGTGGTCTGTGGTCTGTTGTTCCTGATGTCCTGCCTGCGGGTCTCACTTTGTGAGTTGAGTTGTTACAGCTGCACTTTATGCTGATGGTATCAGGAAAACAGCTTACAGAGAACATTGGGCAATAAGTGACAACTCCGAGCTGCATTTACAGATCTAGTTCTCCCTACACTTTTTACCCACGTTGAAACTTACCTATGTTTTGTATATTTTATGGTCCATTCACATTACTTTTATAATTATAATTACTTTTTTACAATCACTGGCTCTATTCTGTTTAATTGGTCTTGGTAGATTCTGGTAATATGGTTCTGAAAGTTTTCCAAATGCTTCTACTGTGCAACCAAGGTTGAAACCTGTCTTTTACAAGGACTAGCAAACTATTTTTTTTTGTGTGTGTGTGAAGGGTCAGATAATAATTGTGTTAGGCTTTGAAGATAAGCAAGTGAGCACAGTGGTGTTTCAAAAAAGCTTCATTTCTAGATACTGAAATTTGAATTCATATAACTTAATGTATCAGAAAATATTATTTGTATTTTTTTCAAATATTTAAAAATGTGAAGCCATTCTTGTCTTTCTGGTGTACAAAAACAGGTTGAAAGAGGATTTGGCAGGTGGGCTATAGTTTTTATGTGCTGGTTTATAGTTTATCTGCTTTCTTGCTTCAATTTGGTTCCATAAGATAAAATGATTCCTTTCATGGTCACTGATATAACTAAAAAAAATTTTTTTTAAAATGTTAGGTAGACACAATATCTTTATTTTTTATGTGGTGCTAAGGATTGAACCCAGGACCTCAGAGTGCAAGGCAAGCATTCTACCACTGAGCTACAATCTCAGCCCAGTCACTGATAACATTTAAGTCCTACCACGGATTCCTTATTGTGTTAAAAAAAGGGGACATTTTAAAACATGTCAATGCATGTCCTAAGTACTTGTAGATGTTGTAGTATCTGGAATGCTTTTCTCTATATGTGGCTTAAAACAGTGTGAAAGTTGTCATTAAAATACAGATAGTTGTGTGGTTAATGCAACTTCTCTACAGTGTTATTGCACTTTATATCATTGTCTTTATATTGTATTATTTTCATTACCAGTTATAAGTGATACCTCTCGTGTTGCAAAATGACTATAATAGCCTCAGGCATCACATGCAGACACTTAACATTCAGCAAAAAGTAAGAGCATGTTCTTCTATGTGTTTATTAATAGTTAGGCAAACTTTTCTAGAAAAATCCTCCTCCTTTGAATATCTTCCCTTAGATCCCAAGTCCACTTTGGTCCCAGTTGAAGAATTTGAAATCATCATATTAACAATCATGCTGCACCCCTGATGTTTGGACAGACCTAGCCTGCCTTAGGCAGGGAGTTTTAGAATCCCAGAACCAAGCCAGGGTTCTAATAGCAAGGAAGAAGAAGAAATGGCAATTGAGAATCAATAATCTCACATAGAACTAGATTCTTAGATAGAAAAAAAAATCTAGCCAGGTGAAGTGGTGCATGCTTGGGAGGCTGAGACAAGAGGATCACAAGTTTAAAGCCAGCCTCAGTCTTGCTCAGAGCCTTCCTAAATTGCTATCTCAAAATAAAAATAATTTTAAAAAAGACTGGGGTTGTGGCTCAGTGGTTGAACACCTCTGGGTTTAATCCCCAGTCCCAAAACAAAACAAACGAATAAACAAAACCTAAAGGATGTGTTTGAGCTTCTCATTTCCATTTGTTTATTTTCCTTAAAGAACTTAGAGAATTGTTCAGTACAATTTCCCTAAAAGAAACTTTATTGATTTTTTTCACTAAATAGGTTATATTTTGCTCAAAGATACAACCATTATTTCTATCAGATTACACTTAAAAAGAAATATATCCCATTTTTGCTTACTTTGTTGTTTTCCTAAGTTTATAAATGTTGCATATCTAGCCTAAAAAAGTTCATGTGACAAAGTTAGAAAACACTATTTTTTTCATCATCTAAAATCATCAGTGTTGTCTAGTATGCATTTTATATTGTAAAAACAAATATTGTGTTCAAAAAATTGTGGTATTAAATAAGAATTATACATGACATCCCTAGCCTCTCTTCCCTGCCACCTCTCTGGGTTGTTGCTTTTGTTGTTGAAGAGCTAGGCATTAAACCTAGGGCCTCACACATGCTGTGCAAGTGCTTTACCACTGAGCCACATCCCTAGCCACTTTAATCAAATTTTTGAGACAAGTCCCTACTAAGTTGCTGAATTTGGGATCCTCCGGCCTCAGCCTCTGAGTAGCTGGAATCACAGGTGTGACCAATGACTATCATGATTATTTTGATACATTGTCTCAAGTGGTAATACCCACCTCAACCTCCCCATGTGAAAATCACTGAGGGAGATTTCTATCAATTCTAAGCTCATCTGAACCTGCCAGGAGGAAAGCCTGACACACCCCCCACCACCACCACCAGCATGGCTGAAATTCCACCTGCTTGATGTTCTTGAAGGAAACAAACATCAAGCACAGAGGCAGCTGCTTCTGTTTAGGACAGACGGGTCAGGCTTCTGCTCCTTGATCTGCCTTTTAACATTGTGTGATGTTACACACTCAGCTCTAATTTTGATGTGTATAAAGCCAGAGTTTGAATAATGTGTTTTGTAAGGTCTCTGTTTTTCTTTACCATGTGACCCCAAATTTTGACCTTTATTTTCAATGTTAAAACTGATCTACAGTGTTGCTGCTGCTTAGTGAAGGCTGCAAATATAGTGGTGCTATATATAAGATAATGATTAAAAAGTGATGTAAGATAATGTGCTGGAGCAGCAACTGTCTCAGCTGCACTTTCAGACAGCCCACAATGTTCTAGTGTGAGACTTTCCTGTGTGACTAAGCCAAATCCTTTGCCTATTCTAGGAAGCCAATCAAAAGACGAGTAAGAATCATACTACATAGGAGGTAACTTTAGAGAGCTTTATTGTATTTTAACTAAAATATTTGTAAACATCTGTACTTTCATTGCTAACATTGAAATATATTTCATTATTTACAACACTACCCCCGCAGCTCTAGAGATGTCTTTTATTCCTTCTTGAACTCTCTATGCATCCTGAAACATTCACACAGAAGTGACACCATGAGATCCCGAAAAACTGATGCAGGTTAAAAAGGTGTATTTGGTGGCAAAAGCAGTTTTCCTTGGCTGGTCCAGTATTCTTTTTTCTTGCCTGTGCTCACTAGTGATTGGACTCCTCCCCCCACTTCCATCCCAGAAGCGGGTGTTCTGCACTTTGTGGGGAGCCTGGTCATCTTTGGTCATATGGGGGAACTTTTCCCTAAGGAACTTGAACGCAGGTTACCTGATGGACACTTGTCAAGCTTGCCCCTTAGCCTAAGGAGCGTGACTATGAAGAGCAGCTTCTTGGGTCTGGCTGCCCTTCCCTCTGGGTCCTCTACTTTTGCTCATCCAGTCCAGGTGACCCTTCTTAACACCGAAGGTCCGTGTCCAGGGCCTCTTCCCCAGGAGGATTCCTGGTGGCCTCTTCGTAGGAGGGCGGCAAGCACACGGAGAGGAGGGGCCCTCCTGGACGCAGGGGCGAGTAGGGGATCTCCTGCTCGCTGCCCCAGGGCAAGCCGGGCAGGAAGTCGGGCCCGGCTCCCGCAGGAGGGCGCTCGGGGAGGTCGATGCTGAACACCTGGCCCTGGGCCCGCGGGGCCTGGCAGCGGCGGTACAGGAACAGCAGCAGAAAGGCCAGGAAGAGCAGGACGGTGGCGGGGAGGAGGATGCACAGGAAGGGCTCCACGTCGGCTTGGGCGGAGCTGGCCTTCTGGGTGCCCTGGAGGTGGGGAAGGAAACTGGGTCAGCAGATGGGGGAGGGCGGGCTCTGGCCCTGACACCCCTTTTAAGGTCTTCTCCTGTTAATGTCGCTGCAGAGTCTCAAAATCACTACAGTCAGTCATTGCGCCACTGAGCTTGACCCCATGTGAAATATAAAGCAAATTTACACGAGAAGGTGTGAACTCAGAAGGTCAAAAACTGCATACAGTGTTTCCACCAAAGAAAAAATAACTAGAATGAAATTTAGTTGGCAATTCTCCCACTCCTTCTTATAATGGGAACTCCTTACCATTTCTGTACTTATTTTATTTAGAATTAGACCAATGTTTGATTGCCACAAAAGGATCACATGAAACTTAAACATTTTTAATTCTGAAACGAAATGTCATGTGGTTATACGATCCTCCCACAAATAATGTTTGAATTCTCATTTGGTGGCACTTATGAATGAGATTGTTAAATCCTTTAAATTTGATGTTGTGATATTTACGAGGTAGATTCAGAAAGCTTTGAAATTTTAAAGACAAAGAATTACAGGTGATTCTTAGGCAACCTAAAAGGTATTAGCTCACAAAGTAACAGTGGTTCCTCATGGAGTAATAATATAGGCATGAATTGATGTTTCAATTGCAGGGTAGGAAAGCAATGTGAAAAAAAATCGTTCTAATTGTATATGCCTTTTTAAAAAAATTTTCTTGGCAACAGGGATTGAATCCAGGTGCACTTAAACACTGAGCTGTATCCCCAGCCATTTTAAAAATATTTTATTTTGAGACAGGTCTCACTAAGTTGCTTAGGGCCTCACCAAATTGCTGAGGCTGGCTTTGAACTTGTAATCCTCCTGCCTCAGCCTCCTGAGCCACTGGGATTACAGGCATGTGCCACAGTGCCTGGCTTATGTATTGCTAGGACAATATTAATACAGCCATTAAGAAATAATGAAGTATTAAAAAGTTTTTCTATTATATGAAGCATATAGTAACAAATGTAGATGTTAATATTCACTACTACAGAGAAAAGGAAATCAATTTAAAGGCCCATAATTGTATTTAAAATAAGAAAACAAAAAGCTCTTTATCTTATTATAAATAATATAAAATAATGTGTATAAGAGCTGGGTTTCTTTGCCTTGATTTTGGTGGAAAGGACCAATGTTTTGCGGTCACAACTCCTTAAGCCATTTCCTTATCTACCAAAGTGTGATCTTTTAAAAATTCCTATAGACTTTACAACTATGTTGTTTTCATTCAAAATTAGATGCTTTAAAAAGATGTATTCTGCCAGATATTTTGTTCTTGGTGAGATATGATTAAGGTATTCTAGCTTAAAAACAACATCAAAATTAAAAGTTTTCCTGATAAGCAGAGCATCTGTGATCTTTGGGGTTTGGCAGCTCTGGCTTTGAATTCTGAAGACCTTCTGACACTTCTGTGACATGGAGGTCACCTGCCAACTCTGGGCTTGGGTTTTCCTCTTTATTAAATGAAAATAATAACATCTATTTTTGAGGATTAGCATGAGAATTGAGTGAATTAATTGGTGTAAAATGCCTGATAAATAACATGTATTTTTATGTCCATGTCTCAGTGACTCAAATTTTCAGATTTACTAAAAGTAAAATACTAAATCAAAAGAAATCTAGAAATGTTTTGATAAGACTAGAATATTGGAGTGAGTATAAAATCTGACATTACTGAATTTATATTTTAGTAATATATTTTCAAAAATATTTTGTGATATATTTTATGTGTGTAATTAAGTTATTTCTAAAGTTTTTTATTGTTTTTTTAGTTTAATATCAGAATAATTTACTTAAAATCTATTGTGACATATTAAGGGACTTTGATTAGAAAAGCATAAGAGTAGATAAAACTAAAAATAAATTTATTATAATAAAAAATTGAAGTCAAGAGATAAAATAATTTATTTTCTGTCTCTAGATGAATCATTAACTCTGTTAAACCCATTCCCTTTTAAAGCAATAGCTCTTCAAATCCAGTAAACATAATTATTTTCACAATTTATTTTTTTCCTTTATTCTATATCAATAATACAGGTAATAATAGCTTCTTATCAGTGTTGCCATCAAATTTAAAATTCCCTATTTATCCCCTAAGTTCAATATGCATAGATCATTAAGTTACTTAATATTCTATTTAAAAGGATTTATGTACAAGTAGACTCTGTTATTTACAACTATACTACTATGGTATGATCAATACTAGTTGAAAAAATTTGGGAAAGAAGAAATACCACAGAGCCTGCTAAACCAATACTTCCATTGGTTGAGTTAAATTTGTCCAAATACCAAGTCTTTTTATCTAATCCAGACAACTGGGACAATTTTTTAAGAAAAAGAACTCTTCTTTTTTCCTGGTAAGGAAATTTCACAGAGCTATAGAACACATTTATTTTAGTATACTTAATTTGTTTATTTAATTATTCCTCATATTATTTAAAATGGCTGGAATTTTTTAAATTCAGAAGTGATATCTTTTCTAGTCAAATGTTCTAATGTGTTCACTAGCCTCAAAGTTGTCTTTTAAGTTTTAAAGTTTTTCTAATGTGTGTATTACTCAAGGGCTTTATCATTCAGGCAATATTTTAGAGAAATATTCAATAAAAGGTGTAACTGCTAGAGGACATTTTTTTTTTCTGTAAAAGTTGGTTTTAGAGATTTTTAATACCAATCTTACAAGTTGATTTTTCTAGAAAACAAGAGAATAGGTTTATTTTCCTCTTTTTGTGTGATCAGCAGGGTCATCCATTTCTCCTCTAGTTATAAAAGTTCTTTGATTTTAGTTGCTATGAATATTTTTCTGTAATGCTGCCTTACAAGGAGGCTCCTTTGGTGATCTAGCACACAAGTCAGAATAGCAGGTGCATTTCTTAGTGACTAACTTTCTTAACCCCCTGCTCGCCTTCCTGCAGAAAGATGCTTGGTTTCTGCAAACTCCTAAAAATAGGGATTGTTCTCCAGTCAAGAATGAAAGGAAGCCTCTTCTTTCTGTATACAGACATTGCTTACTGAGCAAAGAACATAGTTATAATTGAAGGCATAAAAATTTGTCAAAAACCTCTACCCTCAGGAACTGACATATTTGATATATCAAATAGTGTTAGATACATTTGTGCCAAGTTTTACTTATCATTGTTTAAAAAAAGGCAACTTTCAAGTTACTGCCTTCAGACCATGCCAGTCAGCAAACTCATTTTTTTTATTATATCCATAATGCAAAGTGTTGCCACTAAGTTATAAGAACCTAAAAAAATATAGGCATTGTTAATTTAGAAACTATCCAAGAAGCTTTGGGAGAAGAAGCTGAAGCCATAGACTACAGACCTGCAGCTGGGTTTCCAGAAGAGGCAGGCTTGGTTCACTGGTTAGCCACTCGTATGTCCCCCGGCCAGCGTGTCCAAACTTCCTCCAGCTGCTGCTCAGCAATCCCCTCATGGTGTCACCCAGCTAATGACCCGGTCTCCTTTCCACCCTGCTGCCTGGATTTCTACAGTGCTGCTTGCTCTTGGCCTGGATCCAGGATAGATGTGTGCGGCCGATGGCTTTTGGTAAACTCGTCTTCTGATGAGTGGCATCAGAGAAAAGAAACCAACCAGAGATACCTTTCAGGACTGACTGCATTTATATTCAGTGCCTCTGGGTTTGTTTGTGGCCTTTATCACTAGAAGGATTGGCATCAAATATCAGCTATGGAATAGATTTCAGGTGGGAGAGTTTTCTGCATTAGCATTAATATAGTACAAACAAAGTCGTGGTGAATACAGAGCTGCTATATTTAGATGTAATTAAGACCCTCTCCCTTCCCTTACCAAACCCCTCTCTGGGGACATCTGATCAAGAAAAGCTACCTAGGCTGAATTCTCTTTAATTATTTCTGGGTTTTATAGTACAAAACGAAGGGGTACTTGATAGAGAAGCAAAGACCCATTAATAATATTTTACTGAATTATTTAGATGAAAGTTGCCTAATGATAAAGTTGTACACAAGCCAGATGGACAATAGCTTAGACTGTTAGATGGAAAGTTTGCTGATTTCAATTTTTTTAAATCAAATTACCAGTACCTAAATAATCTCCCTATGGGTTTTCTTGTGAACTTTATACAATTATTGCTATCACACTTAAAAACTTTGATTTGGACTTGATTTGCATGTTCACTGAATTAACTTGGGGATATTTAATTCAACATATGTGTTATTTAACATTTAAGACAATGGGTTAGTTCATTTTGTGCTACTAGAGTGGAATACCCGAGATGGGTAATTTATAAATAATAGAATTTCCTTTTTCACCATCTGGGAACCTGTGGAAAGCTGAGTGAAGCCTCTTTCAGGAGGGCCTAAATTGAAACAAGGAGAATCCCCCAGGATCTCCCTATCTCCTAAAGGCCACACCTCTTAAGATGATCATGTTGGCAACACCTATGTTTTGAAGGAGATGCATTCAAATCATAGCAGACATAATGCTGAAATCCTTCTTTTAGTGAAGTAAACCTCAGCTTCAAAGATTTACTCAAAGTGTTAGAACTCAAAGTTGCAGCTACACACATCCTCACTAAACACCATTTCCACCCAAGTGATTGCCATAATGCTGAAATGAAATTTCTTAACTGGGATCCCCTTTCTTCTTCTCTCACCCAAGACTATCATCTACTGATCAATAGTGGATGATCTCAGGGGGTGGTCAATGCTAAATTTTGTAGATAGGCACAAATTTCTCAAGAGTATCTATAGTGTTCATACCTTTTCAAAGACATTTGATAGAATTTGGTGATTTGTCCAACTTGTTTGTGGTAAAAGTTCTTGCTAGGTTTCCAATGATAAGTATGCCCCAATCAGTATCCCAGCATAGAATCCCTTTTCATTTCATCTTTTCTTGCTTTTGGTGGAGTGAGCTGGTTTTGTGAGTTCAGTTCAAATATTGCCTTTCTTTGATGTGTTTCTTTTTAGTAAATCCTGAATTCTCACCTGTGAGACCACACAAGTACCTGGCAAACACTACAATATTTTGCTTTCCTCCATGCCAATAGCTTTCCAATACTGTGGACTCAACATGGACCATCCTTCTCCACTTTTTCTACTTATTGAGATACCTTCATTTCCTTGAGAAGCAAATTGGAAGTCTGGATTAAAAGCATTAACTATGCATCTGTAACACTGATCTTCCTCCTGCAGAGAACAATTCAGACATGTTTCCTGCTTTTGTGGATCTATTTGTTTGTCAAGAGAAGCAAATAAAATATATATCAGAAGATGATAAATATGGGGAGAAAAACAAGAGAAGGGGCAGAGCCAAGGCTGAAGGGAGGGGGCACTGTGAAAGTGGGCAGTTAATTAGGATCTCACAGGGGAAGTAGTATTTGAGCAAAGAGGGAGGCAAGGTACTCGACCACGAAGCTATTGCATGGAAAGACATCATGCACCAAGGGGAATGCCGGTGAGGGGCCCAAGGCAGGCACATGCCTGGTGACTTCACTCAGTGACCAGCAGCCCAGGGTGGCTGGAGCAGTGCTTTTAAAGTGAGCTTGGAGAAATGGAGGAGATGAGGTCAGAGAGGTTATGAGGAGGGAGGGAAGGCAGCAAAGGGTCTGAGTTTATAGAGCTTTGTAAGTATTTTGGCTTTTACTCTAAGTGAAACGGAGGAGCCATATAAAATTTTGAGCAGAGTGACAAGATCTAGTGACTATTTTAAAAGGACCACACAGGTCTCGGTTTTCTGAATAGATATAAGATCAAAGGCAAAAGCAGATCAGATAGGAGGTTTTCTTTTTGTTTAGTTTTAATATTCAAAGGAGAAATAATGGACAGGAGGAAGAGCTTTGGAGGTGGAGATTCTGGATTCTAGCTATATTTTAGGAGTATAGTCAACAGGATTTCTTAAAGAACTGAAGATGGTGCAAGGTAAGAAAGATTTAGAAGGATACCAAGGGTTTTGGTTTGAGCAACTGGGATGACTACTGTCATTTACAGAGAGAATTGAGGGTAGGGTAGGATTTTGCTTTTAAGGCAGGAAGAGTAAAGATCAGGAGTTGAGTTCTGGAGGGAGGAAGTTTGTGATGTGTTTGAGTTGAAAGTAAAGCACTAAAGAGGAGTCACTAACTGGAACTCATTGTCCAGGAGATGGTATTTAAACCTGAGAGACATAATGAGGTCCTCAAGGAAATAAGTGTCAATGGGATGAGGAGACAGTGAATTGGCAGTGAGCATGCACTGGAAGCCAAGTGAAGATGATGTTTCCAGAGGAGGGAATGATTGTCTACCTCAAAAGTCAACATATGGTCATGTAAGACGTTGAATGAAATTTAATGTTGATTTTTAACAAAATGTGTTGGGATGGAGATCACGGGTTATTTGGACAAGACCAGTTTTGAAGGAATGATTGGGAACAAACTGATTGGAATGGTTTAAGAGAAAAAGAGAGAAGAATTGGAGATAGTGAATATAAACAACTCTTGAATTAATCTGCTTAAAAGGGTAGCAGAGAAATAGTGCAGTAGCTGGACAGAGAAATAGTCAGCAGAGTTGATATATGTATATATATATATATGTATATATATATGTGTATATGTGTGTGTGTGTATGTGTATATGTGTGTGTGTATGTGTATATGTGTGTGTGTGTGTGTGAATCTAATATGTATATGGGGTAAAAATGGGAGTTCATAATCCGCTTGAATCAAATGTATGAAATATATGTCAAGAGCTTTGTAATGTTTTGAACAACTAATAATAAAAAATTAAAATATATATAAAATTTTGTAGATACACAATACCTTTATTTAATTTATTTATTTTTATGTGGTGCTGAGGATCAAACCCAGTACCTCACCTGTGTGAGGTGAGTGCTCTACCACTGAGCCACAACTTGGGCCCATATATTTCTATTTTTTTTGTGTGTGTGGGTGGTGCTGGGAATCAAACCCCAGGGCCATGTCCATGCTAGACGAGCACTCCACCACTGAGCCACACCCCAGCCCTCAAGAAGGTTTTGTTCTCAGATCAAGTTAATAGACTATAGGGAAAACCCTCAGGGATTCCACTTCTAGAAATTCTTCCTAATGAAATAATCTGCTGAGTACTCAAAGATGGAATCTGAGTGTTTAAAGACTGAATCCTCAAGAAATGGAGGTTGTATATTGTTGTAAGATTGTTTGAAGATATTTTAAATGTCCATAATAATAAACAACTAAAATTTTTAAAATGTCCATAAAATGATAAGATAGATATAAACATGTTCATAACATGTAAGGCACTTGCCAGAAAACTACAAAAATGTGCATGTCTCTGCATATAGGAAAAAAAAAAGTCAATGTTGACTGGAAGTGTAGCTTGGTTGTGGAGTATGTGCTTAGTGTGTGTGAGGCTCTGGGTTCAATCCCCAAGACTGCCCAAAACAACAACAACAAACAAAACAAAACAACAACAAAAAAAAACGAAAGAAAACAAAGAGCCAATGTTAACAATGTTGTTTTTTCCTAAGGTAGAATTATAGGTGGATTTTTAAAAAATAGGAGTATGATTCTCTTTGCTGATCCACAGCTTGTAATTTTTCCATGAATATGCTAATATAAATAAGAGAATAATTTCACGATTTACCATCCTTGAAGGTCCACATAAAGCCACGATGGGGTAACATTCTATAATTTCTTGTTTTGAACCTGAATTAGAATCAATCATTATTTCCTCTGCATTCCAATAATGTGCTGATTAATCTAATATTATTGCACTTATTGGAGTCAGCACTGTATTATTTCAAAAGTAAACTACAGCCGGGCACAGTGGTATACATCTATCTATAATCCCAGTGACTTGGGAGGCTGAGGCAGGAGGATTGCAAGTTTGAGGCCAGCCTGGGCAAATTGGTGAGACCCTCAACAATTTAGCAAGACCTTGTCTCAAAATAAAGGCCTGGAGACATAGTTCAGTGGTAAAGGGTCCCTGGGTTTGCTCCTAATATCAAAAATAAAAATAAATTACAGGATTATTCATTTAGAGAGAGGCTTACTGAGGAGTTGCCTCAATGGTCTCTGCTATCAATTGCAACTTGGTGAGACATTCTTGGCCTACAGAGCCAGCCAATAACCTGGATTTATTGTAACCTCTTAGATATGGTATTGTATTTCAACTCTAAAATATGTGTGGATTTTAATTATCAGTCTTTCTGAATTTATCTCCACAGCATGTGCTTTTTATTTTTTTCACATTAAAAGGAAGAATATATTCTATTTCCATCAGCTTTTCTAATGGTCTCACATTCTTTTATTCTGAATTTTTATAGTTTCATATTAATTATAAACTCTATGATTAATCAAAAATTATATGAAATACCTCTAAAACTTCTATAGGAGTTTCAGAATAAAATTTCTTACATTTTCAATTTAATTATTTTACTTCTCTCTTTTTTGAAATTAGTTGAAGTCTTCATTTGGCGATTTAAAAAAAAAATTCTTTGAACTCAACACAGATGATTTGCTATTAGAATTTCAAGAACTGATATTTCCAGATTTTCTGGTTTATTGGCTGTGGATGAGTTGGGTAGGGAGTTTGTTATATTACACATTTTATTTTCTGGCTCAGTAATAGAGAAAAAGCCTTAAACTAATGGCCAGAGAAGATCCAAATGAACCGAAGATGACTATAAAATGATAGCTTTTTTCCTACATTCAATTACTAAACAAGTAAATACATTTAACTTTCAGTAAACGGATCAGTGCGCTGTTTCAAGATGCCATTATAAGAATTAAATAAGCTCATATTTGATTAGGGTGACAGAAAGATGAATCAGTGGCCTATAGACAGCCCTGCGATGGATCACCCTGCCTCAGAGACTCGTGGGCAGCCGGGGGTTCACCTAAGGGTCACAGATCTGGTCTTTGTTTTTGTTGATGTTGGACCTGATAATCTGGAAGGAAAGAGGCCGTTTGACTAGATCCACTGACACTATGAACTGAAAGAGGAAGCTATCCCAAAGCAGGTTTTAAAAAAACAAACCAAAAAAAAAAAAAAAACCAAAAAAAAAAACCAAAAACAAAAATACCCAAAACTACTGGTATGAAGTTTACATTGGGGAAAATATAAGCCCTTACGGAAGTGGGAGTTGAACAGGAAATTTAAAATTATTTGGAGGAACAATTAATATGGGTGTGTGTGTGTGTGTGTGTGTGTGTGTGTGTGTATACAAACATATGTATGTATGTATCTCCAAAGGAAATAAAATCAGTTTGTCAAAGAGACATTTATACTCCTGTGTTCACTGTGGCCCTATTCACAACAGCCAATACAGGAATGAGTCTGTATCCATCAATGCCTGAATGGATGAAGCAAATGTGGTGTGTACGCACAACTGAATACTGTTCACCTTAAAAAAGGAAATCCCGTCACTTGCAACAACTCAGAGGACATGTTAAGTGAGATAAACCAGGCACAGAAGAACAAGTATCACCTCCCATATTTTCTTTAGTTATGTATATGACAGGGGTGAATTAGTGGGTGGAGGAACAACATTACTTAATATCTAAATTGTCATGTATTATTGTGTTGTCATGTATTATTGTGTTATCTACTTGGCCCTTTAAAAAAAAAACAACTCTAGGCTGAAAGGATTATTCCTATTTCACAGATTAGTAAATTGAGGCTTGCATTATACATCTCGGGGAGAAAATTATCTAGGTTTTGCAAGATTCCACAATTTCAGGAGCCAGAACAGGGTGTAACTATACTTCACCGTCTGTGAAATAAAGAGACTGTCAGTGATGAAGAGGCCTGTTTCTCCCTTGTTTGGTGTAGCAGCTTCACTACTTTGTACAAAAATCTAGAAATGGCAAATGTCATACGGCTATGACTAGGAGTTCTCCTATTCACTCTGTAAGACTTGGTTTAGTATGATTCTGCAGGGGAGACGCCTCTCCTGATTAGTCTCTATCATCACTGGCCATAACAATCAACTGGCACCTCCCTGGATGGCTCCTGCAGCAAATGCATGCTTCTCTTTACCTCATGTCGTATCCCACATCAGAACTGTCTGAAAGCTGTCCTTTAGTCATGTTCTCCCAAAGCCTCATCAGGGCCTACAGATAATATGGACACCAAATGCTTTTGGAAGAATGAAGTGCTAGTGTCATTTTGGTGTACTCTGCATTATTATTTGAAAAAAATTTAACATACTATTCATATTAATGGGGTTCAGTGTGACATAGTATATGATATGTGAGTATGTGTATATGATGTATGTGTATATATATATATATATATATATATATGGTGTGTGTGTATATATGTATATGCGCGTGCACGCACACACACACACACACACACACACACACACACTCACACACACAGTGTATACTGATCAAAACCATCTGCTATCCCTTGCCAAGGTCTATTCTCTCTATTCTGCTTTCAGGTTAACATTTTTTTAAGCATCCACATATAAGAAAGAACATGTAGTCCTTACATTTATGTATCTGCCTTATTTCATTTGATACAGTATCCTCCAGTTACATCCATTTTGCCAGAAATGACAGGATCTCATTCATCTTTATGTATGCATAGTACTCTATCGTGTATATATGCCACATTTTCTTTATATGTTCATCTGTTGATGAATAATCGGGCTAATTCCATATCTTACTATTGTGGATAATGCTCTAATAAACATGGGTGAGCAGGTTTTCTCTTTGGTATGCTGACTGCATTTCCTTTAGATAGATAACCAGAAATGGGATGGCTGAATCATATGGCAGATCTATTTTTAGTCTTTTGCGGAACCTCCATAATGACTGTACTAATTTATACTCAACAGTGTGTAAGGATTCCTGGATTCCTTTATCTCCTCACATCCTCACCAGCATTTATTCTTTTTTTTTTTAAATAATAGTTTTCTAACTGGGGTGAGATGAAACCTCATTATAGTTTGTTTTTTAATTGGTTCTTCTTAGCTATCCATTTTGATAAAATTATACAATCATGGAATATGCTCTCATTGTAGTTTCTTTTTTTTTATTTTTTAATTTTTTTTTATTGGTTGTTCACAACATTACAAAGCTCTTGACATATCATATTTCATACATTAGATTGAAGTGGGTTATGAACTCCCAATTCTCATTGTAGTTTCAATCTGCTTTTCTTGAATGGCTAGTGATAGTGAGCATTTTTTTTCATAAATTTGTTGGGCATTTGCATTTCCTCTTTTGAGAAGTGTCTATTCAATTATTTGGCCCATTTTTTAAAAAAAATGGATTACTTTTTAAAACAATTTCACAATCCTTATAATATTCTGGATCTGAACCCTTTGTCAGGTAAATGGTTGGTAATTATCTTCTCTCATTCCATAGATTGTTTCTTTGCTGTGCAGAATCCTTTAGTTTGGCATAATCCATTTGTAAGTTCTTAGCTTTGTTTCCTGTACTTTTGGTCTTTTTCAGAAAATCATGGCCTGTACCAATGTCTTAAAGTGTTTCCCCTATAGTTTCTTCTAATAGTTTCAGAGCTTCAGGTCTTTTAGGTCTTTGATCCATTTTGAATTGCTTTTGTACAAGGTGAGATATATAGCTGTTCAACTCAGTCTTCTGCCTATGGGTGTCTGGATTTCCCAGCACTATTTATTGAAGAGGCTGTCCTTTCTCCAGTGTGTGTTTTTGGCATTGTTGTGATTTGTTGACTGTAGATGTGAGGGTTTATTTGTGGGATCTCTGTTCTAATCTATTGGTTTATGTGTTTGTTTTCATTATTATGGTTCTGTAGTATGTCTTGAAATAAGGTATTTTGATGCTGCTACCTTTTTTTTTTTTATCAATTGCTTGGCTATATGCGGTATTTTGTGCTTCCATACATATTTTAGGATTTTTTTTCTTTGTGAAGAACAACATATTTTAATGAACCCGTGGATCATGGTGGGTTGCATGATCATTTTAACAATATTAATTTTCCCAGTCCATGAACATGGGAGGTCTTTCCATCTTTTTTATGTGTTCTTCAAGTTCTTTTATCAGAATCTTAGAATTTTCAGTTCCTTGGTTAAGTTTATTCCTAGGTACTTTATTTTTTGTAGCTATTGTGAATGGGATTACTTTTATGATTTATTTATCTTATATTTAGCATATAGCCAAGTGCCAGTAAATTTGTTATTGGTGTATAGAAAAGCTACAGCCCTGCACACTGATTTTTGTATCCTACTACTTTACTGAATTTATTTGTTCTAAAGGTCTTTTGGTGGGGTCTTTAGGTTTTTAATATATAGAAATAATATATAGAATTTAATATATAGAATTAATATATATCATCTGCAAACAGAGGTGAAAACTTTCAATGCTATATTGAATAAGAATGTTGAGAGTGGACATCCTTGCCTTGTTTCTGATATTAGAGGAAATGATTTCAGCTTTTCTTCATTCAATATGATGTTGGTTGTAGATTTGTCATATGTAGTCTTTATTATATTGAGGTGTAATCCTTCTATACCTAATTATTCAGCATTTTTATCATGAAGGAATGTCGAATTTTATCAAAGGCTTTTTGTGCATCTATTTAGACAATAATTTGAAGTTCATCCTTCATTCTGTTGATGTGATATATTCAGTTTATTGATCTTTGAATGTTGAGCCATCCTTTCTTCCTTGGGGTGAAAAACAACTTGATCATAGTGAATGATCTTTTAAAAAATATTTTATACTGATTTTCTACTGTTTTGAGAGATTTTGCATCTATTGTTCATCAGGGATATTGGTCAATAGTTTTCAGTGAAATCATTCAGTCCTGGGCTTTTCATTTTGGGGAACCCCCTCACCCCCAATGCTGGGAATTGAACTCAGAATCTTATGCAAGCTATCCAAGTGCTCTACCACTGAGATGTATCCTCAGGCCCCTTTATAATTTTATTTTGAGATACGGTCTCTCTAAACTATACAAGCTGGCCTTGAACTTGTGGTTCTTCTGACTCATTGTTCAGAAGGGATGGGATTATAGGCATGCAATATTTTATTCTTGACTCAATCTCATTGTTTGTTATTGGTCTATTTAGGTTTTTTTTCTTATGTTCTCATGGTTTAATTTTGTTTGGTCACAAGTGACCAGAAATTTGTCCACTTATTCTAGGTTTTCTAATTTATTAGTATCTAGTTTTACGCCAATAATCTTTTATATTTCTGTGGTATCAAGACAATTTATAATTGTCTCTCTTTTTATCTCTGATTTTATTTATTTGGGCCTTCTCTCTTTTTATCCTTGGTTGGTTAGGTAAAATTTCATTGATTTGTTTATCTTTTCAAAAACTCTGCTTTGTTTCTCTGATATTTTTATTGTTTTTATCCTTTTTATTTGTGCTCTGATGTTTCTTATTTCTTTCCTTCCACTAATTTTTGTCTTTTGTTTATTCTGACATATCTAGGTCATTAGATAATTTGAAATCTTTCAATTATTTTTGATATAGGCAGGTATTGCTCCAGACTTTCCTCTCAGTACTGCTTTTTGCATAAGCTTTGGTATATTGGTATATTGTTTCCATTTTCATTTGTTTTAGAACAACTTTTTAACTTTCCTTTTTGCTTGACCCAGAGTTTATTCAGAATTGTGTTGCTATCTCCATGTTTTAGTATAATTTCTATTGTTGTTGACTTCTAGTTTTATTCTATAGTGATTGGAAAGGATGTTATTTTAATATTTTTTAATTTTTTAAGATTTGTTTTGTCGCCTAATATATGGTCTACTCTAGAAAAATTCCATGTGCTGATGCAAAAACATGTATATTCTGTAGCGTTGGAATGTTCTGTAAATGTCTAGTCCATTTTATCTACAGAATAGTTTAACTCTATTACTTTGTTGATATTTTTGTCTGCATTATATATCCATTGTTGAAAGAGGGGCATTGGAGTCCCCCAGTATTGTTGCATTGGAGTCTTTCTTGTTAGTTCTATTAGTGTTTGTTTTATAAAATTGTGTGCTCTGACAGTAGTTGCATATAGATTTACAATTATTGTATCTTCTTGTTGAACTGACCCCTTGATCGTTATTTACTGATCTTGTGTCTTCCTACAATTTTTGTCTTAACATCTATTTTTTCAGATGAAGATATATCTACTCTGCTAACTTCAGGTTTTCATTTGTTTGGAATATCATTTTCTCTCCTTTTAGTCTTTACATGTTTTTACTGATGAATGAGTTTCTTGCAGACAGCATATTGTTGGGTCTTTTTTTTTTTTTTTAATCAGCCAGTCTGTATCTTTCAATTGTCTGTTTATAGTCAAGGTTATTAGATAGATAAAGACTTACTCCTGTCATTTTTTTAAATTTTTTGCAGTTGTTTTGAATATTCTTTCTTTTCTCTTGTCAACATTGTATTTTGATGGTTTACTGTATGGTTAATGTTTACTCTTTTATATTTCTCTTTTATGTATATCTACTCTTCTAGTGGAATTTATACTCTCAAATGCTTTTATTATGGTAATTACCTTTCATTTCTGGGAGAATTTCTTTAAGGACTGGGCTGGTGGACATGAATTCTCAATTTTGCTTATCTTGGAAGGACTTTTTTTCTTTCTAAAGGAGAGCTTTGCTGGATATACTATTTTTGGTTGGCTCTTTTGTTTTAGGACTTAGAATACATTATTTCATATCCTCCTGGCATGTAGGGTTTCTTCTAAGAAATCTGCTGTTAGTCTATTGGGAATGCCCTTAGAAGTGATTTGATGCTTTTCTTCCTGCAGATTTAAGAATTCCTTCTTTGCCTTATACTTTTGACAGTTTGAATATGATATATCATGGTGAAGGTCTTTTCTGCACATGTCATATCTTGTCTCCTTGGTTACGGGTATTCTAAAAATGTAGATATTTGTTTATTTGATGACCTTCCAAAGGTTTTGAGTGCTGTCTTCATTCATTCTTATCCACCCCTGCCTTTTGTCTGGGGTATTTCAAAAGACCAGTTTTCAAGTTTAGATGTTCTTTCTTCCACTTGATTTAGTTTGTTGTTGAGGCACAGAGCAAGTATAGAAAGGTAATTGGATGTGGTGCAGAATACTTGAATCAAATGAGCAAACTTAATGTTATCAATAATGGGGAAAATGACAATCATGTGCTCTCTGATGTAATGCATTGAAGATGAAGGTCATGCATGAATGATTCAGTTCTAAAGGCTAGATGTCCAAAATTAAGGTGTTAGTAGGGCTGTGCTTTCTCTGAATATGGAGAAAGAATCCATCCTTGCCTTTCTAGCCTCTGGAAGATCCTGACCAAAGTCTATTTTCCTTAAACTCAGATAGGAACAGTTGCACTCCTCCACCTACCTCCAATGTGTTTGGTTACTTTTCAAACTGGGAGTCCATATTTTGTTGAACCCGATCTTTGGGAAACTGGAGAAACTCAATTAAAGATTCTGCCCCTAGGGATAATTTGTATTCAATATTTGGGAGCAAACACTAACACAGGACCCTGTGGAGTGGCAGATTCAGCTTGTACATATTGTCAAAAACCTCAGCATAGTCGGATAATTCCATGGTGATGGTAGTGTCTCTATCTTGCTGTGCTCTGTTCTGGATTTCAGGATCACCTAGCTGGCCTGGACAGAGTAGCCTTTCTTGTTAGTGAACTCTGAAAAGTATCAAAAATGTTGTTACAATATATTTAGCACATAGCCAAGTGGAGAACTATTCAAACTGTACCATATTGCCACTTGACTAGTTGTCTGTAATCAGTATCTGTCTAGTTTATTGTATATTTTAGCTTCAGATTTATTCATTTAACATAGCATACTTCTGAAAATATTAGTGCTTATCAAAATCATGATATATTTTCTGGGCTGGGGTTGTGGCTCAGTGGCAGAGTGCTTGCCTAGCATGTGTGAGGCACTGAGTTTGATTCTGAACATCACACATAAATAAATACAATTAAAAATATTTTTAAAATATTTTTTTTCATGATTTCCCACATGTTGCTAGTACTTTGGGATTTTAATAAGTGAAAGAGGAGGACAAAGGTTATATAACCAAGTAACTGTGAGAAATGAGATTGTAGTTAGAAAACTTCTTTCACTGAAGGACCTGTCAGATTCTCAAATATCCTATATACTGCTATGGTATAGAACATTTCATATTTGACCACCATGCTTTTTATAATTTTTTAAATTCTTTTTAGTTATACATGACAGTAGAATGTATTTTGACATATTATACACACATGAAGTATAATTTCCCATTCTTGTGGTTGTCCATGATTTACAGTTACACTGGTCATGTATTCATATATGAACATGTTGAATATGAATGTGTTGTCCGATTATTTCTACTGTCTTCCTATTCCTATCCCCTCTTCCCTTCATTTCCCTTTGTCTAATCCAATAAACTTCTATTCTTCTCTCCCTATAATGCCTCTGGTGTATTGGCATCCACATATCAAAGAGAACATTCAGATTTTGATTTTGGGGATTGGCTTATTTCACTTAGCATGTTAGTCTCCAGTTCATCCATTTACTGGCAAATGCCATAATTTCATTTTTTCCTTATGGCTGAGTAATATTCCATTTTGTATCTATACCACATTTTCTTATCCATTCATCTGTTGAAGGGCACCTAAGTTGGCTTCATGGCTTAGCTATTGTGAATTGAGCTGCTGTAAACATTGATGTGGCCACCTCACTGTAGTGTGCCGATTTTAATACCTTTGGAAATGTGCTGAGGAATGGGATAACTGGATCAAATGGTTGTTCCATTTAAAGTTTTATGAGGAATCTCCATACTGCTTTCTGGAGTGATTGCATCAATTTGCAGTCCTACCAGTAATGTATAAGTGTTTTTCCCCCGCATTCTCACTAACATTTATTGTTACTTATATTCTTGATAATTGCCATTCTGACTGGAGTGAGATGAAATCTCAGTTTTTATTTGCATGTCTCTAATTGTTAAAGATGTTAAACACTTTTTTCATATATTTTTTGACCAATCATAATTCTTTTGTGAAGTGCCTGTTAAATTCCTTAGCCCATTTATAGATTGGGCTTTTTTTTTTTTTTTTTTTTTTTTTGGTGTTAAATTTTTTGAGTTCTTATATATCCTGGAGGTAAGTCCTCTATCTGAGGTGCAGGTGGCAAAGATTTTCTCCCATTCTGTGGCTCTGTCTTCATGTTCTTGATTGTTTCCTTTGCTGTGAAGAAGCTAGTTTGATACCATCCAATTTATTGATTCTTGATTTTTGTGTGTGTGTGTGTGCTTTTTTCCTTTTCTTGTTGAGGAATTTTGTTCCTAAGCCTATATTTTCTTCCAGTAGGCACAAGGTCTCTGGTATAATGCCTGAGTCCTTGATTTACTTTGAGTTGAGTTTTGTGCAGGATGAGAGATAGGGATTAGATTTCATTCTACTACATATGGATTTCCAGTTTTCCCAGCACCATTTGTTAAAGAAGCTATCTTTTATCCAGTGTATGTTTATGGTGCCTTAGTCTAGTATGAGATAACTGTATTTATGTGGGTTAGTCTCTGTGTCTTCTATTCCATACCACTGGTCTATGTGTCTGCTTTGGTGCTGATACCATGTTGTTTTTGTTACTATAGCTCTGCAGTATAATTTAAGGTCTGGTATTGTGACGCCACCTGCTTCACTTATCTTGTGGAGGACTGCTTTGGCTATTCTGGGCCTGATATTTTTCCAAATGAATTAGCTTTATAGAATAAGTTTGGAAGGGTCTCTCCTTTTCTCTTTGATGGAAAAATCTGAGGAGGGTTGGTGTTAGTTCTCTGAAGGCCTGGTAAAACTCGGCTGAGAATCTGGGCTTCTCTTTGTTGGTAGGCTTTTGATTGCATCTTCAATTTTATTGCTTGAAATTGATGTGTTTAAAGTTTCTATGCCCTCCTGATTCAATTTGGGTAGGTCATGTTTCTAGAAATATGTCAATGCTTCAAGATTTACTATTTTATTAGTGTAAATTTTCAAAATAGTTGGATTATTGGCTATATTTCAGTGGTGTCTGTCATGATATTTCCTTTTTCATCACAAATGTCAGTAATTTGAGTTTTCTCACTTTTCACTAGCTTGGCTATGTGTTTATCAATTGTTGCTTTTTCTCAAAGAACCAACTTTTTGGTTTTTTTTTTGGGGGGGGTTTTCCAATTTCATTAATTTCAGCTCTAATTATTTTCTGTCTTCTGCTTTTGGGGTTGGTTTATTATTTTTTTAGGACTGTGAGATGTAATATTAGGTTATTGATACACTTTCCTCTCAGCGGCACATGGATCCTTCTATAAAATAGATGATTTGATGGATGATATATTCTACACATGTCTGCTAAGTCTAAATTATTAATTATATTTTTTTAGTTTAGTTCCATAGATTTTGTTTGTTTTTGGTGAGGAGGATCTATCCAGTTGTGAGAGAAGTATGTTGAAGTCACCCAGTATTAGTGTGTTGTGGTTTGTTTGATTCTTGAACTTGAGGTTTGTTTGATGTACATAGATGCTTTATTGTTTGGGGAATAAATATTTATGTTATGTCTTGTTGATGTATAATTCCCTTAAGCAGTATGAATGTCCTTCTTTGTCCCTTCTGATTAACTTTGGCTCAAAGTCTGATATGAGGATATGAACGTCTGCTTGGTTATGAGATCCATGTGCATGATATGTTTTTTCCCCTCTTTTTACATTTGGCCTGTAGATGGATGTCTTTGTCTATGAGGTAAGTATGTTGGAGACAGCATATTGTTGGGTCTTGTTTTTTTAACCCAATATGTGGGTCTATTTCTTTTGGTTGATGAGTTTGGGCCATTTACATTCAGTGTTATTATTGATAAATGATTTTTTATTCTCTATCATTTTGATTTAGTTCTGATTTTTACTTTCCAGTAGTTTTTACTTTGGCTGACTATTGTCTAATGTACTTTGTTTCTTTGGTTCTCACTTTTATTTTTCATTAAATATTTTACAGAGTATGTTTTGTAGTACAGGCTTTCTAGTTGTAAATTCTTTTAACTTTTGTTTATCATGAAAGCTTTTAATTTCATCTCCAACTCTGAGGATTAATTTTGATGGATACAGTATTCTTGACTGATATCCATTTTCTTTCAGAGCTTGGTATATATTATCCCAAGTCTTTTGGCTTTGAATGTCCAGGCTGAGAAATCAGCTGAGGTCCAGATTGGTTTTCCCCTACATGTTATCAGGTCATTTTTCTCTGATAGCCTTTAAATACTGTCCTCATTCTATGTTAGGCATTTTCATGATCATGTGTCTTGGTGAGGGTCTGTAATTTTGTATATTTGGCATCCTGTAAGCCTCCTGGATTTGATTTTTCCATTCCATACTTTAGGTTTGAGAAATTTTCTGATATTATTTCATTGAAAAGATTGTGCATTCCATTGGTTTGTGTATCTGAGCCTTCATCTATCCTGATGAATCTTAAATTTGGTATATTCAGGTTATCCCATATTTCTTGGAAAGAGCGTTCATGGTCTCTTAATATCTTTTTCCATCATTAACTTTATTTTCAAGATTTTATATTCCCTGGAACTCTATATTCCAAGCAGTTTTTTGTTGATGTCTTCCATTAAATTTTAAAGTTGTTTTATTGATTCTTCATTTTAAGGATTTCTGCTTTATTTTTTTCAGACTCTCGGATCTGTTTATTGAAGTGATCTTTTCCTTCCCATATTTTCTCACTGATTTTATTCCTTACTTTGTCCTTTACCTCACAGATCAATTTAATTATATATTCTAAATTCCTTCTCTGACATTTCTTCCACTGTAGTGTCAGTGGATTTTGTTATTGAAGTATCTTGTTTTGTTTGGGTGATTTTCTCTCTTGCTTTTTCAGGTTATTTGTGTGTCTATGTATTTAACAGTAGGGATGTGAGATAGTATAATTTCTAAACTGTGTATTTATAGTGTCCCTGAATGTTTCCAGTACCTCACTGTTTAGTGGGAGATAATTAATAACAATAATCATTGCAAAAATATATAGCATTAAACCAAATAGTTCATGATGTGATGTCTACAGTGTTTGTCACAATATACAGAAATAATATGATCAGTTATAGCCTACAATAAAAACAGGAAGTTTGCAAAAGGGTTTATAATTTTGAATGATAGACGAGGAGAGAATAATAGTGATGTAGGATGTGATGACTGTGAGAGAGGAAGAGAGAAGTTGGAAGTAAAAAATAAAAGGAAGAGTGAAAGAGAACTTTAAGGATTGGCTATCAGTAGAAGAATAGAGAGAATCAAAAGGAACAGATAAGTGAGAGAAATATATATCGTAAAAATTTTTAAAATTAAAATAAATGCAAAACAAAAAATATACTAATCAATATCCCAGTCCTCAATATACTGATCCATGAAAAATAATTGGCTTCACAAATGCTAGAAATGAGGAAAAAACAAATATGAGTATGTATAAATGTCCTTGAACCATTAAGGTCACAATTTAAAAAAAGATCTTGATGAAAAGTTAATCATTTCTGTCAGAGTTCAATAGAGTCTCACCTTCTCTTCTCAGCTGGGTTAGGTGGGGTCATCTGGATGCTTACTTCACCCTCAAGGTGGGTTTGTTGGAATGAGAGGAAATCCTGTAGGTGGAACTCCTGAAGGTGGGTTTTAGGCCTAGGTATGCTCCAAGTTCTTTACACAATGCAAATTGGTCTGGAGATTTTAAAATCAGTGCACCTCTATGATCTAGCAATCCCCAGTCCACACTGGAAGACTGAACTCCAGGGATGTCCCCTACTTCCCCTTGGGTGGTGGAGGAGTCAATTCTTAGTCCACTTCATTACCTGCAGACCACATGTTTCCTGGTCTTGGGCTCATTCTCCAAACTCAATCTCCCCAACTCCAACTTTTTAATTCCCAGCCAGATGGGTCTCCTAGCTAGTCGGGCAACACACAGCCCATTTGGTAGGGGAGAGGAAGAGCCAAGTGGGTTTCCTTGACCATTTGTCCCCTGGACTGTATTTCAGGCCAGACTTGGGTTTGCCAGGAATCGGACTCCCTAGCTGCCAACCTCACACCTTGGCTGCAAAATGGTTCCTTCCTCTATCCTCTGAATGTAGCTGGGAGGGATGGGGTTTCTTTCCCACACAAGGATATTGTGCAGTGTGTCTTTCAGTTTAGTTGGGCAGTGTCTATGTTCTCTAAATTTGCCATACCCAGAGGCCTCTTAGAAAATGTGGGTTCATTTAATTCCCTTATTCCTCTGCTTTGCTCACAGAGTGACCACTCTGGATGGCGCCTTTGGTTGTGGCAGTGGCAGTGGCAATGGGAATTTCTTCCGTATTTTATTATATCCAACTTCCCTGAGTTCCTAATCTTCCTTGAATGTCCACTATTAAATTCCAATAGAGCCCCCCCCCACACCCCCGCACTGCCTTTTTTTGGTTCACCCACCTTGGTGAGAAGCTGCCTATCTGCTTTTTTAGAGCAGCCAGGATAGCCACCTTCTCTATTCTGCCATCTTGAAAACCCCTCAGTACTTTTGTTTTTTTAAATATTTTTTTTATTATAAATTTTCAGATCTACTTTTCTCATCAAAAATTTCTGAAGAATTCTGGTTAAATTCCTTCCATTTGTACTTGAGGAAACTAAAACTATGTGACTGTTGTTAGAGGCAGAGTGCATTTCGTAACACTGAAAATTCTGTAAGTGGAACACTTATTTCTTCCCTGGTAAAAATGTTCCCATATGTGACATTTCTCACTAGTAGATGTGATCCTAAGAACTGACCATTCTGGGGCATATTTATAGTTTTTGTTAAAATATATAAGTAAAATCTGAGATGTGAGATGTCTATATGGGAATGGCAGTAAGTTGATTTTTATTAAAAAAAATGAAAGGTTTAGGTATTGTTTAGTTAGAGGTATATGCTGTATAATTTCCAACATTTAGGTGATTTAGAAATATATTTGTATACTCTAGGGAATCACTGCTGAAATACAGAGGGGCATGACATCAATAGTAAGTTCATGGTCCAATTTATCCAGATGAAAGGCTTTGGATTGAAATGTGCATTATTTAACAGTCCTATTCTTTGACATACAGTTGGGATCCTGGTGATTTAATTTGAGAACATTGGATTTAAAATGTCAATTTTGGTCCACACTCCCACTTTAAGACTCATTTCTTTAAAAAGCAATATGTAAAGTAAAATTTTTAAAATTTTACATTTCTATTTCTTGCTTTTGTATCATTTGATATACTTTGCAGATATTTCTAAGGTCCTGTTGGTAGTTCTCTCTGACATTTGTTATTATAATGCCATGAGTGTCAATATTGCATTGAAATTTGAAGACCCCTTAACCCCACTTGCTGAATTATAGAATACTAGAATTTAGAGGATTCTTATATTATAGAGTCCAAGTTCAAGGTCTCAAATTCTGAATTAACTACAAAGCAAGTAATACAGAGCCTCTACTACTTGGCAGTATTTTTACCTCAATTACTGGTCAAACATTGTTATTGGGTAGCCAGTAAGTTCTAGGCATTATGATGTGTGCATATAAAATAGTCCCTTACCAAAGAAGATTATAGCCATGTCGGGGACAGACCAGTAAATCACAAAGTCAATGTGAAACGTTTTGGGCAGTGATCCGCTCAAAGAACAACTGAACCTCCAACATGGGCCTCTGAGTCAGATAGGGATGTGAGAATGGTCTTAGCTTCTCCAATTCTTTTTTAAACATCCACTAGTTTCTTTAAATCCTCTGCCAACCCCTTATCTTTTCTCTTGGACTCAATTTTACATTAAGAAATGCTATTAAGCAAAAATACTTCACTGTCCTCCCTTTTGTCACCTTTCTTTTCTCATCCCCCAGAGTTTTAGCTGTGCTGGAGAAGAGTGGTCCATTTTGTCCAAAACAAGATCTGCCCACCCCGATCCCCTCCAGACAACCACCCAGCCCAGCCCCCACCATCCTTTCTCCAGTGCACTTGTGTGTGTCCACCCACCTCCAACTCCACTCCAAGATCCCCTCCCCATCCCCTTCATGAACTTTTTAGAATGCCACCCCTCATCCCTAGGGAATGATAATTATTTAGCCTCCCTCTTTCAACTTATTTCCTCCTGGTCCATAAACTTTAGATTGTCTCCCACCTTAAAATAAAGCAGGAACCTTAACCCTTCCTCTTTGGCCCCCATTCCTTCCATGGGCTGCCTTCTTGCCCTCCGTACCCCACAACTTAAAAGCAGTTATCATTCCTGCTTTCTTTCCTCCCAGTAGCTCCTCTTTCCTCAGTTTGACCTCTGTCTTCACTCTTGCTCAGAAATGGGGCTGATGAGAGTTATCACAACCTTCAGATGGATTGTGCACTATTTGTAGTTATCATCTCACTGGATGTCCCTGTACATTGGTCCCCACTGAATTCCCGCTTCTCAAAGTGCTTACTGATTTGACTTTGGTAACACCTGGCTGTTCTCCAATTTAACGGGTTGTTCTTTCTTAATAATCTCTGAGAGCAAGTCTTTGCTCCAATCATTAGACCTGATGGGAAGCTCTCTCTTAAAAGTTCAACTTCTCCCCCTCTTCTTCTTCTTCTTTTTTTCCCCCCCAGAGCTAAGGATCAAATCAGGCCCTTGCACATGCTAGGTGAGCACTGAACCACTGAGCTGCATTCCCAGCCCTCAAAAAATCAACTATAAATACAGAAGTTAAATAGGTTAAGTGTCCCATGTAATCATTAACTTAATGGTTAATATCATTAATATAAAATAAATTTATTAACATGATATTAACAGGGCTTAAAAAAATTTATAGCCAAGCGTGGTGGCACATATCTGTATCCCTTTGGCTCAGGAGGCTGAGGCAGGAGGATTATGAGTTCAAAGGCAGCTTCAGCAATGGCAAGACATTAAGCAACTCAGTGAGACCCTGTCTCTAAATAAAAATACAAAATAGGGCTGAGGATGTGGCTCAGTGATTGAGTGTCCCTGAGTTCAGTCCCTAGTATTAAAATAAATAAATAAAAATAAAAATCATTAATAAGGGAGTCAATTTGTTTATTATTTTTTCAGTGCTGGGGATTGAACCCAGGGCCTCCTGCATGCTAAGCAAGCACTCTACTACTAACTTATGTCCCCAGCCCATGAGGGGGTCAATTTGTGAGATAACATAATAATCTTAAATATGTATACATCTAATAACAAAACTTCAATATAGGAAAGTAAAACAGAAGAACCTAAAATAAAAAATTGGCTAACCCACAAGTGTAGTCGGAGATTACAGCATTCCCTCTCATATTGAAACCAAAGTTATAGGCATACAACAAAGAAAGCTATGTCATTATTGCTCATGAAGATGCAAAAACCCCTAGAAATTTTAGCAAATTTAATCCAGCAAATATATCAAAGATATATATGCTATTCATGATTATTATGGACTGAATTTTGTCCTTCCAAATCAAATATGTGCAAGAGTTATACACAAACTGTACAACATTGCTGAGGAAAAATTAAAGGCTTAAAAAATGGAGAGATAAACTGTATCTATAACACTTATTTAAAAAAATACAGTGAGAATACCTGAGCTGTACCTGGAGTAATGTTGACAGGTCGCCAGGCTTAAAGGAACTCCTGGATTTTGAAAAGCAGAAGTTATGTGGGAGCTCCGTAAGGATAGGATGGTGTCTGTCTTATGCCTTACTCTATGTCCAGGCTGTATCATGGTGGCCAGCGCATGAATATGCTCAGTAAAAACTTGTTGATTGTATAAAGTCTCCCCAAGTGTTATGCAATGAAGATCGAGTACTAATGTCCAGAGCTTGAAAGGATGAGGTCAGAAAAGGAGCATAGGATCAATGGCACTGGCTTTTAGAGCTATAGGGATTTGAGTTAACTTTCCCCAAAAAATAGACAAATAATTTTAAATCTTCAAAGGAGCAAGAAACACAAACAAAATCCCTCTGGCATCAATGTGGAGAACAGATTGAGAGAGGAAATTCTAGAATTAGGAAAACCATTTGAGAGTGGTGAAAATAAACTTATGATGGACTCCTTTTCACAAACTTGTAATTTGTGCCTGGAAAGTCTTTACTTTTAAATTGCAATTTTCTTTCTCATCAGGGTAAACAGTGCAGAAGAATTAGAAAATAAAACAGGAGAAAATTAATGACTAGTAATTCTTGCAAACTCTGGTTCAATGAACTCTGGTTTGTGTATTTCTGTGTGCAATTTTGTGTGTGTGTTTAAAGCAACTATGAATGTTAGATTTTAAAAGTTGGAAAACTGAAGTTTTGGGAGTTGAAAGTAGTTTCTGCTTTATAGATAGCACCTCCGTTTGTCCTAGGAGGAGATCTTCATTCTGGTTAAAATCTGAAACTGCGAGGAATTAATCTGAAATCTGCAGAGACTTCAGATTGAGATGTTATGCTCTCTTCAGTGAAAACTGGGATGTTGGTGGTATGTGATTTGCCCCTTTAGACTTGAAGAGCTTTTTCTATAGACAATTAGAAATTTAAGTTTCTGGTTTCTTATGTAATTAGGGGATCCACATTTGGGCATAGGCCTGGGCATCTGTCCAAGGGTAACTTTCAGGAAGAATGATGGGTGAAAACGACCTGGATTGTCCATAAATCTGTGTAACCTGGACTGAAGCAGACCTTGGGGGGGATCTTCTTTGAATTCTTTTAATGGTAATGAACTGGATTGTGAGGATTAGGTCACCATCTAGTTACTGCTTACCTGGGACAGAAAATGAGGAAAACATTTAACGAGGAAAGAGAAAGATGACTAAACTTGGGGACCAAAGTGGAACCCAGGTTTGAAGGGAGAGGACTGATAAAGAGTTGGAGCAGTAGTCTGGAAACATGGTGGGGAGTCTGGAGATTGTTTTATTTCTTGTAGCATGACTCCCTAGTGAGTTCACGAAATGTGGAATCATCAAGGAGAAACTGGTTTTCATGATGGGGGAGTAGAAGGAGCTGTCTAAAGAAAAAAAAAATTGTTAAGGGTATTTTGTTGATAGCATGGTTATAGACCACTGCAACTGAATCAAAGTAATGTATGTACAACTTTAGAGGGTAACTCAAATTCTTCTTCTTTTTTTAACCAGGAATTGAACTAAAATTAACCACTGAGCCACATCCTCAGTCCTTTTTATGTTTTGAGACGGGCTCTTGCCAAGTTGCTTAGGGCCTCCCTAAGTTTCTGAGGCTGGCTTTGAACTTGTGATCCTCCTGCATTGGCCTCCCAAGTTGCTGGGAGTCAAGTTCTTTTTAATAGACTTGCAATATAAGCACAAAATAGATTATTTAATAAAAAACCTTAATTTGTTATTTTGAGAATTACTTAGATCCCTAGTACCATATTGAGATTATATATTTGGTCAATGTAGGAGGCAGTGTGGTACCTGTGCTCTCTTTCCTTGCTCCTAATCACTCAGCTCTACTGAATTTCACCTATTCTGGACTAATCGATACTGAGAAAATTCAAATATAGATGTTACTTAGATGCCATTGATAAACAAGTTTTGTAATTTGTAAGATTATTTTGTTCTGATAGGTTTATGGAGAGACCTACAGGCTCGTAGAAGAAGGTACAGGTTATGGAACGAAGCTGTTTGGTTTGAATCCCACCTCCTCCATTTAAACACAAATGCCCTTTGGTGAATTGGGCAATTTCCTTAGACCTAAAGTTCTCCCTCTGTCAAATAGAAATAATGCCTATCTCAGAAGTGCTCTGAGGATTATATGCCATAATGCACATAAAGCTCTTTGTACACACTGAGTGCTCAGGGTTACTTGCTGTGGTGGTAGGAAATGCTGTTTCCTAAAGTAAAGGACAATTGGTGCACTGAAAAGAAATTTAACTCTTGAGAACTCCTGCGTCACAATCTTTTTCTTGTCGGTCCCAACCTTTTTGATAAGGTTCTAAATCCCATGTGGGATTGAGGGGCACCTCTTAGACTCTCTGGGTTGTGGCCTGGATTTTTGCCATGGAACAATGTGTGGCTAGTGTTGATCTGAAGCTCTGAGGTCTCTGGAGAGGCTCCTGTTTTGTTAAGAGAATCTGTAGGTACCTAATGTTGATTAGCTCACAGAGTTAGCTGGATCTGTTTTAATTACTCATGATTTACAAGTTACAAAAGACTTTACGGTTGAGGTTGGTCATAAGTAAAAACTAACAAGCTGGGGATGGGTGCTATCAGGGCGTTAGGATGAAACCATTTTCTCAATGTGTATGAAAAAGTTGAATTTTAATTTATACCTGGGCTTGAATTCTGTTGTCCAGCTCAGCAGCCTTAGGAAAACTATCTAGGTACACTTTCCTTGTCATAAATGAAAGAAATTGAACACTCCATTGTCAAATTGTTACAGACTGAGTTAGATGAACTAAGAATTCAGCAGCAAACTGGTACCCCAGCTCTCCTCTCCCCTCGCTCCTAAGCTCTGCTTACTCCAGCCTGAATTTAGTTCTGAGATTCCTGGCAGAAGAGGCAAAGTCAAAGAACCCCTCCACCCTTTAAAAAGTCAGTATAGAGTAGAAGATTAAATAATTGTCATCAAAGGCCATGGCTTGGAATTCTTGAAAAATTGTCCTCATGCTTCCTTATATAAGAAAAAAAAAGTGTAATGCACTTACATTAATATGGATTTATGGAAGACACATTTGGTGATTTCTTGTATCGACCCTCTTTAAAAGCTGAGGCATAAACATTAAATCTTAATTTAGTGAAGGCATTTCTAAAGGAAGCTAAGATGATTTGGTCTGAAAACATTACTTTTCAACAGCACAATCGAGTCCAGGAATAGAATTAGAAATTCTGAAAGTTGTGGATACTTGAAGTGACCTTTAAGTTTGTTGAGTACTAGCTTTCTCAAGGTATCATTTGGCAAATGCTTGATTATAAGGTTGATTACAACCCCCAGGTAAATCATATGCTACCTATTCCTTTAGCAGATGGATTTATTCTGAGTTCAGTGGCTCTGAGTCCACACTTAGTCTCTTATTGTGTGGACTAGTATGGCACAATTATTTTGAAGGTGTAAATTTTAAAAATATATAAATTTAGATCTGTGGGTGATTTTCTACAATTGATGTTGGATACGCTGCACTTGGCAAGGCTTCAACCAGACTGCTCATTTCAATTTTTACTCGCATCATAGCAGAAGAGGATGGGTTTGTGGCCAAATGGGACAAGGTTTGAATTTCTGCCTCTACCAATTTCTAGCCCTGAGACTTTCAACTTAATTCTTTCCCTTTCTCTACCTGCAAAATGTGGAAAACTTACCTTGCAGAATTTGGTGAGAATGAAAAAAAAATTTAAAATAAATCAGAGCTATGCCTAGCATAGTTCTGAGTATTGAGATAGTGAGAATGTAGATTTGGAAGCTTCTCTTGGTTCTTTTACTATCTGATGCTCCATTCAGAGGTGAAATATGAACACAAAGCTATTCTTTTAAGACAGGTTCTACATGGAATAGCAGATTGAATTGTTCCTTTTGAAAATTCTGCTGAATGACTCACGCCTTGATTAAGAAAGTTATCACTTTAATCGTGTATAAATTCATCTCTAAAATGAAGAGCATGAACGAAAAAGCAATTAAGTAGCTTACTGTGGTCCACCCATTGTCAGTCTTATAAATAAAATTTACCTTGATTTATTGATCTATTGGCTGAAACATTGTGATGATAAATGAGTCTGACCATTTATACATCATTTATATATTTCTTTTGTAAAATCATTGCTCATATTAGTTACTGAATGTTTTAGAGTGAACATTTGCTTAGTAATTATCAGCCAAACTAATTCTAGACATGTAAAGTATTGGTATTTTTATTAATAGGGAGCTGACCTTAATAGAAAATTAATTTATCTTTAAATGTTGTCAGCTCTATCTTAATGTAATTTGGAGCATTTTATTCTACTTGCATGAATCTTTTTTTTTTTTAATTTTTAAACTTAAGGGGTCAGGCCTGGGGTTGTGGCTCATCGGTAGAGCACTTGCCTCACACATGTGAGGCCCTGGGTTCCATCCTCAGTACCACCTAAAAATGAACAATAATGTGTCCATCTATAACTAAGTAATAACTAACTAAACAAAAATAAAAAAGACCTGTCAAAAAAACAAATAACAAAAACTTAAGGGGTCATTCCTGTCACAGAAGCATTAAACTTTTCCATTTTAAAAATGGGAAGTGGGTCTGGACACCTACAAGTTCAACAACCAACGACTGTTGAGTCTTACGAACATTACGTTTTGAGAAGATTAAAATTTGAGCAGTTGAGCTAGTTCAGGTACATAAGCCAACCACAGTGGGAGGGAGCTGTAAGCAGAAGGTGTGTGTGTGACTATGACAGGGGCTGAGTCATTCCATAAGCTGGTTATATTGCCTTGTCAATTGTCCTTATGAAGATTGCATTAAGAACCTAGTTGAAGTTCCAAGGCTGAGTTTGGCTATAACTCACATGTATTGGGAGGTGTCTCTTGCTGATAGCTAAACTGTGAGTTGGGGTCATGGGTGTCTAAGTTTGCCTGGAAGCAAACCGAATGGAAACTATGGGATCTGCTGAACAAATACATTTGATTTATCTAGCCCAAATGGGGCCTTGCCCAGTGGTGGAGTCCACAATGTATGCTGTCAAAATGGTTTGAGATTGAAGAGTTGGGAATTCCAGTAGAAAGGGATGGCTTCATGAGTCGCCTCTTTTCCTGAGAGGGCAGATTGCTTTCTGAGACCAAGGACCATTGACACTGGACTTAGGAGGTCAGCTGAGTGGCACTCTGATGGTACTTGCTTGGAAATAACTGCATTTATAAGAACAGCTGTGTTCTGTTATTGTTCTTTCTTTTTTTTTCTTTATTGGTTGTTCAAAACATTACAAAGCTCTTGAGTGTTATTGTTCTTTCTTTTCTCTGTTTGCCATTCCAATTTCCTTCAAAAACATAAGGTTTTGCAGTGAATTTTTTTTATTATTATTATTCACTATAAAAGCAAATATAAATGTCAGACCACAACCTCATGGATGTCATTTTAGTTTTATTTTACACTACCAACTAAGAAGTGCTTGGGGCCTCTCTTCTGCCAAGGGGGCATCACTTTTGTCAGTTTTTGGCAGATTTCTACATCGTGGGGTTGAAGCGGAGTTTGGAGTGCTTTCTGCTTGCTCTGCTGGGGCACCTGGGTCCTTGCTCCCCCATCCAAGGAAGTTACAATGAGCTATCCCATAGCTGGGCAAGCACAGTCCTTCAGGGCCAGCTCCTGACTTTGCTGGTGGTGTGCCACGTGTGGGGTATGGGGATCTTTCTGTTATTTGGTGCCATACCTGAGGATTGGGAATTTCCCCTTATAGTCTAGCTAGCCTGCAGTGAAGGAACATGACACAGGCCTGCCATCTTTGGGGTCTGACAGTCTTCTCAATGAAAGAGTCCTCCCTGATCTTTAGCCTTCTTGCTGTTGAAAAACTTCCCAGGGAATTAAGTTCTTATCTGCAAAATAAAATTTATTTTCCCTCATGTTTCTACCCTAGAGAGAGTATGTGTCTTTATGTGTCTTAGATTTTTAGAATACAAGACCTGCAGAACTTCCCAGGCATTTTGAGAATGAACTCCAGAGCCAATTATTTGCTTAAATAGAGAGAAAGGAATGAGGAGACTATAGAGAGGGGAGAAAAGAAGAGAGCATAAATTAATATCCCAAATGCACTTTTGCAGTCAAATATGCATTGAAGAAAGATGGCTTGTCAGCTTCATCCGACCGTTTGAGATCTGGTCCTTTTGTTAAATTTAATTTTTTTTATATAAGGTTGGAATTTATTTTATTTTTATTTTAATTTTTAAAATTATCTATTTATTTATTTATTTATTTTAATTATTGTTTTTATTTCTACTAGGGATTGAAACCAGGGCTGCTTTACCATTGAAGAGTGAACTACATCCCCAGTCCTTTTTTATTTTATTTTTTTCCTGAGACAGGGTCTCACTAGCTTGCCCAGGCAGGCCTTGAACTTGCTATTCTCCTGCCTCAGCTTCCTGGGTTGTTGGGATGACAGATGTGCGCCACTGCACCTGGTTTAAGTCCACATCTGTATCCATGCCTGAATTTTGGCCAGTTTACAATTTCATGAAAGATACTATCCAGGTTATTCTGATAATTACTGAACCCTGTGCATCCTTTCAGGAATAGCCTTTGGAAAAACTCTTAATTGTGCTCACTTACTTCCCCTTGTCTCCTGGGAATCATGGGAGCAGGCTAGAGTCAGTGTGCTGGTGTGTTCAGCTGAGTGTAGATGGACAGCGCAGCAGAGTGGGGCTGAAAGAATCCTGGTGGGCAGGAGATGGTATTTTTGTCTCCAGATTATGCTCCAATCCCCAATCCCCAAAGGTTTACAGATTTTTCTTTTCCTTAGGAATAAGAGCTAATTAAATTTACCAATTTCATGACCAATTTAACAATCTAAATTTTAAACCTGATTGTTCGTAGAATTGTTAATTTTCTAAGAAGGACATTTATAAATTATTTTTTCTTTTTGTGGTATCAGGGATAGAATCAGGGCCTTAAATGCTACAAGTGCTTTATCAGTGAAGTATACCCCCAGTTCTGAAATGGTTTTAAGAAGGTAAGTAATCTGTATTTTTTTTTCTGTTGCTTCTATTTTAGGCTTGAGAAGAACATTATTTTTTGTAACCCATTGTTATGTTAGGAAAGTCCACGGAGTGCATACTGTCTTGATGGCTGTCAGAGGAGTAGAGTGAAACAAATCTTGAAATATTAAAATTTCAACTATAATATAGCTAATACTATCTTTCTTTTGGAACTGGTAAATTAGTTTCAATTTTCATGTTTTCAAGTTGAGTTATAAATGGAGCCTTTGCATCACAACATTAAACATCTAATTCATTTCATTAAAGGTAATTCATTTTCTGCTAGAGAATGAAGCTTTACTTCCTTGTATTCTTTGTATTGGTTACAACAATAGCTCAGTATAGAAAACAACATGCTGATAGATATAAAGAAGACCAGGAAACCATATTAAAACAAATCAAAGTTCCATGTTTCAGGTCTTATCTCTAAACTGTTGTGCATTTGATTATTTTATGTTGCAATAGAAAATTTAATTTCTAGTACTTAAAAAAAGATTAAGAATATGCTTATATATTTTTCTGGAATTTATAACCTCTGAGTTTGAATGTGATCATTAAACTGTATGGTTTGTTTCTGTGACAATAAAATATTTTGGGTGAGCAGATTAAATTGGCAGGGCAGACTCAGGGCACCAATGACTTGATGTTGTAACCAAGACTCTATAAATAAAAACAAACAAGAGGAAGGTATTAAGAAGTGCTCTTTCTAAGGCCTGAGATAACAGGAATGTTGATCAATATGTGAAAACCATAATATTGCATTAGGCTTCAATTTTATTTTCACTTGCTTATTGAACTTACCTTGGAGCCAGATGGGGAAGTGAATTTTCTAATGAGTGATGTGAAATATTTATCAAAGCTAAATTGTAATACAAGTTTGATCATAAGCCAAATAGTTGAAGCATATCAAGTCTCTGCTTTAAAGAAATACAGTTGGATTTATGCATAAGATGTATTCATTGCTGGATATTAATAATTGAAGAATTGGCCATTGACCTAGAATTTATTTCTAAAGTGTTGATTAAAGAGGTCTGCACCTGGGCTTCTGACCGCCTCATATCAGGCAGGCACAAAATGTTAAGCTTTTTATATTGGAGCACATTCATGGGTGAGAATGTCAAGGATATGTATATAGTAGATCTCAAATATATATCAACTTGCAAAACAGTAGGGCTATTTATGAAATAGTTATTATCCTACACAATAGTATTTAGCACTTATTGGGCATTTGTGTTTTTAGTCGAGCTTTCATTTTTATCTTACAATCACCCTTTGAGGTAAATAAAGGTTTATTTTTCTTTTACAGAGCAGACAGACTGGCAGACTAGGATGCTCATAGCATCCAAGTGCTACTCAACAATTGAGTAGCCAAGTGTTGTCCAGGCTCCCCATTCCTGGGAAGAGGAAAAACTTGGGCTGTGATCTTTGCATTTCCGGCTGAGGCCAAAGGCCTTCGCTTTGACATAGCAGAACTTTCACCATCCATGAACGTGGTTGGCCCTGTATGTTTATGACATAATGTTGCAAGGTATATTAGTATCTATTTTAGTTTTATTTCATCCTTATGATAGAAGTGATTTTGTTGGGGGATGGTTTGAGGATTGAACTAGAAGCAACTGAGTCTTGGTGGTGCATTTGTGAGATTACCATAGTGTGTGACAGAATGATAGACCCTTAAGCTGAAGTCACATACACAGATTCCGTTTCTACAGCATATTGAATAACTTTTATTCCTCTATGGACACTTTTCTATGAATGAGCATGGTGATTCCTAGGCTTATACCATTATAGACTTCTCAAGTCTAAAAGCCACAATCCAATAAGATCTCAAAAAATGACTATTTTTCTTTCCAATGCTCCTTTAAAATAATATTTCTAGTAGGGAGGGTGCATGGGGGCAGGAAAGATAGGGTAATGATGTCCATCTCATTCCACTAGGTGCATGTATGACTGCACATATGGTGTGACACTACATCATGTACAGCCAGAGAAATGAAAAGTTTTGCAGCAATTATGTACAATGAATCAAAATGCATTCTGCTGTTATATATACCCAATTGAAATTAATGAAAAAAGATATTTCTATTATTGAGATGATTTTTCAAGAACAAATAGTAATACTCCAGCTTTTTAAAAATGAATGAGCCACAATGTCTTCTGATAAATATAAAAAGAATATGGTAAAAATCTCTTTTTCTTTAAAAAACGGGGGCAGGAGGAACAATGGTAAATATTTCTGCAAATTTGTTTTCTAAGCACATAGCAATTGGTTAATAGTGATTACCTCTATCTTCTAAACTTGGAACAGTTCTTTTCTATTCACAGTTATGTAATAGTTGTTTTGGCAGAATTCTGTTAGACATGCTTTTTACATAAGTTATTTTGGAAAATTTAGTAAAGGAAATTGTTTCACATATCAATTTTTAATGCATTTGAGTCTTTATTCTACAACACAAGCAACATAAATACAATATCTTTTAAAATATTTTCTCTTTAGAATTTTCATTTTTCACCTCAGATAAAATATACACAAAATACACTTGCAGGCTTGCTTACAGAGACCTGGTAAACAATGAAAAGATATCAAATGAAATAGGTATAGCAACATATAAATGAGGTTGGTTCTCAAGTTTTTTAAAATGTAAATGTGATCAAAATGACTAAATAAAAAAGCAAAACAAACTACTTCTTTTGACAAGGCCTTTGGAGTGAACAAAAAGCTTCAAGGCTCCTGGTGAGTGGGGTTGCAAAGGATAAATTTTGCATTTTACAGGTAAAATGGCATACTGACTCAAATCATTATGGCTATTACCAAGCTTCATTTACTTACAATTTGTAGTGAAAATAAGTTGATTCTTTGGTATAATGCAAGAAGGGATAAAAGGACCCATACTACCCACTGGCTTTATCAAATGATAGATGGGAGTAGGGTAACTGTTTATAATGTAATTTATTTAAATTGATTCCTCTTAGAAAAGCATCTTGATAGTAGTCTTTTGGCATGATCAGGGCAATAAACATTTTGTTTTTAACTCCCCCCCACCCACCCCCCCAAAAAACCCAATACAAACCAAGAAACAAAAATAACCTTTCTCTATAGGCACCTCCTCCTGCCCCATCATGCCATACCTGGGTATTCTACCATGTGGTTTCAACCAAAGTGAAACCCAAAATATCGAAAGCACTCATCTTTGTTCAGCTTTGCCTACTTAGTGGGAAAACAAACTAATTATTTACTTAAAGATAAGCACTTCCAACAAATTAAAATTAAAGAACTGCAGAGGGAGCCATAGCAAGCAGCTTGTGCATCATCATGAGGTAGCCATGGATGATCACTGGTGGCTTGTGGTTATCAGGGGCTCACGCCTCCTTAAACTTAAAACCTAGTGTTTTACATGCTAGTTCAACAGACTGGCTTTCAGATTCTACTCTTCTGTTTTTGGCACCAGTTGATGAAACAGTTTTAAAATCAATCTCTAGAAATAATTTATATTCAATTAAAATCAAAATCGGTTGTTAAAATAATGCATAAACAAAAGGGAAATAAACTCTCCAATTATTTCCATCCACAGAGGCAATACCTGATCTTATTAACACCGATATGGTTTTTGATCTCATTAATTCAATACCTACAATCACTACTTTCTATTCATACAATCATCTAAGTTAAATTATGTCAGGGTATTTATTAAGCAGAAGTCTTTAGAGGAACTTTATTGAATTGGTAAGAATTATATGTAATCAATATAGTTTATAAGTGAGTGGTGATTTTAAGGTCCTTAATTTTTTCTTCTTGAATCATTCACTCTGCTCCTTACTTTTTAATGGAAAAATAATTTCTAAAGCTCATTAATTGAATAAAGAGTTAAAAGGTAAACTAAGGCCCCATCTATATTTGAGTTAACATAATTTCATTGTATTTCGAAAGTACATTGATTCACTTTTTCGTTTTCCCAGAATTTGAAAGGTAAGATAATGAACAATATCTCCATGATGCAGGTCACGCGCACAAGCACATATTTACTGAAAAGTCACAACAGGCGCATCTACTGCTCAAAAGGGAGTTGTTCATTTTGCAAATTTCCATGAAGCCATTTGGTAGACTCTTTACAGATATATACGAAATTAAAATACTAATTTACAGCAGACAGTTAAGTGTAAGATGAAGGCACAGCAAGTAGTGCCATGTCTTTTTGAAACACTGATGTTCCAATGACAAATGCAAGATGTAAAACAACTGGCAAGGGAGTAATTACTCAGAAACCTCTGTAAGCCAGGAGCCAAGGTTGGAATGGAGCCAACATGGAAACATCTCATTAAAACCACATAGGAAGAAATGCAAACACTACATCCTTAAACCACTTTCAGTACAAGTCAAAGGGTCAACATGAAACAAACAATCATTCATAAAATCAGGGTTTCTAAATACAAAGACGAGAAGCTTAGACGTATCACTGTTCCATAGAACTTATACATTCATTGTCTTCTAGCATGTAAAAAACCAATGGTTGGTATAAGAAAACTGGAAACTGGGGAGACTGAACAGGAATGTTGCAGATAATCCAACCCCAAGTTGTCTGCCCAAGGGTAAGTTCAGGTTTTCTCTAGTGCTTGATAAGTCAGGCTGATCTTAAAGTTAGGAGTTGAATATTTTTCATGGCAGTGATTCTCCAAGAGTGGTCTCCAGAGAAGCAGCATTGGCCTCCCTAGGAACTTGTTAGAAATATTCATTTCCAGATTGACTGAATCAGAGACTCTAGGTGTGGGCCCAGCAATGTGTATTTCATCAACACCTCCCCACCCCACCACCCCACCATGATTCTTATGTGCTACAGTTTGAGAACCACTGTTCTTAAGACATAAGAAACTAGAAAAGCATTGATTAAGCTGCCAGGACAGGAATTAACAGGACAAATAATTCTCTTGGTTGAAAAGGAAGGAAGGACCATAACTGGATGAACCTTCCAGCAGTTGAGTGTACTTCTGTCACTAAGATGGTCGGTCAGTCCTTCCTTCCTGGAACCCCTGTGTGTGTTTTACAAAAATAGAAAAGGTTTCATGGGGTGCCAGTGGTATAGTAATGGTTTTTCTCCAATCAATAAATGGTGCCACTGTTAATAAGGAAGTGGGAATGTTCTTTTGTCTGTCTTCCCTAAAGGAGTATTTTTGTGGTTTTGGAAATAAAAATGGTATTATACATTCCAAAGTCTTATTACTTCTACATCAAATACAAACACTTCGATACAGCTAGAGGAAGGGAATCTGTCAACAAATAAACAAATGTAAGTTTTCTAGATTGTTCTACCAGTGAATAAGGAGAACATTTTTTTTGAGAAGGCATAATTATAGATCAAGTTCTTTACCAACTTCATAAATCTTTCCCAATATTAAGCTCATATTTAAAAGAAAAAAGTACTCAAAAAAGCTCTTTTGCTTCTCTAAGGCCACACTAGATCTCGCTGGGATCACTGAAGTAGTAACCAAACACGTTTATGTTTTCTCCTCGGCTTACTGCAGGACCCTGTGGTTTTTGCCTGCTTCCTTGTCTGTAGAGCAAGTACAAATATTGAGGTCATATGGCACATGGTTGCTATGAATACTATCCTGATGCCCTCAGTACCTGGATCTTTAAATATTATTTCCAGTTGCTTCTTCAGAGAGTGTACATTTTAAAAAACGGTTGCTTGCATATTTCCAAACTTTGATGACTTACAAATTTAGCACTTCCCAGAGAAGCAAGTAGAGAGGCACTGCTGGCTACAGGGCACTTTATTCTTAGTTGGTTAAATGATATTTAAAAGGTTTATGAATTATGCATGCCATTCCAGACATAGCCTGCCATGGTTCTCCTGCATTAATAGCTGGCCATGAATAGTGTTTCATCATTTCTAACTTAGTGGGTTTTCTAACACTAAGTGTTTTGCTTTAAGATTAAAGTTTAGATTTCGATTTTTCTTATTTTCAAACGCTGATATGCTTGAAATGTATATGATCTTCTAAACAGAAACACAATTTAAAAAAATCTTACTTAAAAATATCTCCATAACATCCTAGACAGAGCTTGGATCTCAAGCAAATATTCTCAGTTGAACTGCCCAGTTCCTTGAGATTATCTCTCTTTCCCACTAGAGTTTCCTCCAGACACTTAGAGCATGGTGCTGGGGGAAGCCTTTGAGTTCAGCAATACGTCTTTTGAAGTCAACTTTGCATTTCACTTGTTGGGAAAATTTATGAACCTCTCAAGGTCTGTGTTCTCATCTGAAAAAATGAGAAAAACAATACCTATTTTATAAGGCTACTGTAAAAACTAAATATGATAAGGTGAAGGTTTATACTCAGTGACACTTAGTCACTTCCTCTCTGTTTGTTACCTCCTGCTATTTTCAGTTCTGAACAAAGGTCTTCATCTTGTTCAGTCTGATGGGACTGACACTGATGGAGTTTCCCTCCTGGGAAGGAAAGAGTGCCTACATAGCACAGCTATGGTGGATTTGGGGAGACTCTCCATGGACTGTATAAGCCTTCTGAAACCAAGAATAAGAAGCCTAGTGACATTGTACCAGCAATATCTCAAATCAGAGGTACTAATACATTCTACTGTCATGTATAACTAAAAAAAAAAATCACAGGTGCTTTTGAATTATATTAACATTTCATCATGTTCAATTTAAAATAATTTAAGCTGTTAAATTATTTAGTAGATAGATACTATCTGCCTGAGTCCTTATTGATTGGTCATTAAAGAGCCTAAAAATTGAAAAAGACTTTCCATTTCGGTATCTATGAAGCATGTGCGAGGCCCAGGGCTTGATCCCCAGCACTGCAGCAAAAAACCAAGACCTGTGTTCATAGAGCTAGGCAAGAGTCTATGAACAATTTATTAACTGCCCATCATCAAAACGGCTGGGAGAACTCTGGCAAAGAGTGGGAGTATTTGGCTGGGAGTATTTGTCAATCAGTGATTCTCTCATAGTTGGCGTTTTCCAAATGCCTGTTTCATGTGGCACACTTTACCAAACTATATATAGAGAGAAGTCTCAGCCTCAAGTAATACATTTTGGCAGTAAATACAGGTAACTAGAAGCAATGTATTAAGTCTCATTCTGCTTAGATCTGTAGGTACAATGCTAATGCCCATGTTTAACTTCAGAAGGCTGCCTTGACCTTGATCTTACAGCTGCCTAAAAAGTGACTGTAGGAGCGAGTTAAAGAAGAGAGGGGTCAGTGTGGGAATGGAGACACCAGGAAAGGTGTGAGGGTCTGACTGGACTGGGAGAGGCCATTGTCTACCATGTGTTCCTAATTCCCTCTCATTCTTCTCCATCTCCTCAAGTCCTACTCAAAGGGACTTCTTTACATCAGACAATGTCCTCCTTGAAAACTGCACCTTGCCCTGAAGTATTGCTGCTGAGACTTAATACTTTTCTGGTTGAAATCTGACGTGGTTTATGCAGCGCTGGAGCTCACAGTACAGTAGGCATGGGGGCGGGCTTATGAGCAACATGGGACTTGGTATGGGGTATCACAAGACGATGGGAAGGATCAAAAACCTCTTACAAAACTGTTGATAAAGAACTGGGTATATTTTCTCGTCTTTTAATTCTTAGGGCCCATAATCGGGTTGGTACAGAACAGCATTTAGACCCAGTATTGGGGAAACTTATTTTTATGAACTAGACTTTGATCTTGTAATAGAAATCTGTGGGAGTATGAATTCTGATTTCAAACATACTTTTGTCACATGAGACACTGGTCTCCTTTGAATTTTTGTTTTAATTTTTTAAGCCTGGGGAGCTGTATCACTGAGCTGCATTCCCTGTCCTTTTTATTTTTTTGAGACAGGGTCTGGCTAAATTGCTGAGGCTGGCCTCCAACTTGTGATCCTTCTGCTTCAGCCTATCAGGTAGCTGGGATTACAGGTGTGTGCCACCGTGCTTGGATACATTTTTATACTTTATGAAAATTTGCTATGTATAAACATTTTGTAAGCGCTCCAATTTTATATTCTGCTTTACTGAAACTTCCCCCCCCCCAGTAAATTGCAGAGTATTCATAAGCTCATAAAGGAGAACTGAACCCTAGAGAAGTCACAAAAAAAGAACAAAACAACCATGGTGAACTGTTTTTTGTTTAGGAGGGGAGTCTTACCCAACTTTCAATTCCACTTACCAAGTATAAAAATTAGAAGTTATGGATAGAACACAGCTCTTTGCTCTCCTAATTTAATGCCTATTAAATAGCAATACAGGTTGATCTGTTCCTAAACTTGAATTGTTGGTTAATGAGTAAAAACTGAAGGCAAAGAATGTTTTGTGGGATTAGAAGATTCTATGATTATTTCTAGATGGCATACTGGATAAGGAAAGTTCTTTTTGATCACTTAAATAAGTTGGAGAACCTTGCTTTGCTCTTAACCTTGTAGATAACTACATAATTCTCAAGAAGGGCAAAACTTATGAATACCATCACTGGATAAAGTTCAATCCATTTAAAGTGTGTACTTCAATACTGAAGAATTGATACATAAATACATTTTTCGACACTGGGAAAAAGTCATGTATGTGGTAACTAATTCTGTTGTCTAGAATGTATATAAGTGGGCTTGATTGAAAAGGTTCCATCATAATAATGTAAGACATATAAAATAGAGTAAGGGTTGGGGTGTGACTCAGTGGTAGAATGTGTGCTTAGTATGAGTAAGGTCCTGGGCTTAATCCCCAGCACAAGGTGGGGGGGGGGCGGAGAAAAAAATCATAATGAGGGTTTCACATTCATTTTATAATACTTAGGAAAAGAATTATCCACTTAAAAATTGATATAACAAGACTTTAAATCTACTTGCTAGAGAAAATTTAAATAGAAAAAAATTTATCTTCTAAACTTCATAACTTCCCCTTCCAATTTAATTTTATTTTCTTCTGAGGTTAGTTTGTATAACTGAACCCATGATTTCATGATTGTTGTGTCATTTTAAGATTTAAAATGATTTCATCATAATCCCCTTTCCCACCCCTGCCGGCTGTCTCCCTACTCTTTATACTTCCTGCCCCTTTCCCTGAGAAATCTGCTCACTGAATGGAGGACTCCGAGTTCCTTTCCTCCAAAGGTATTGATATAAAATGAGTTGCATCTTAGTATACTGTTCTCTTAAAAACCGAATATTGTACCTTGCATTCAGATAATTGTGGGGTGTAGAAATGTCTGTGCAACAAAAGACTAAGGCACCATTTTTTTTCTTTCCTGCCTTGGGAGCAAAAGCAAAGACTAATGGGACAGGCAGGGTAGCTGGTCAGTCTTATGTCTCTTGACAATAAATGCATTGGCTAATACCACTGGGTGCTTCATGTTAGAGGCTGCCAATCCACAGACTTCAAGCCCTGCTAGGAAAGTTTTCTTCCTTTAGAAATAGAGAAAGGCACAATAGTACCTTACATGGGGAAGTTGGTGAATATTAACCTGAAAATCTTAACCACTTGGTAATAATGTTGAAATGTTCTGGAATAATTTACAGCAGAAGTCGTCTCTCTCTTGATTATGACATTGAAAAATACATTGTGTATAGCTGTTTGCTTCCCAGCCAAACCCTCTGTCATAGTACAGATTTTCTTCCAATTACTAATGTCTGGTACTAGATATCTGAGGGTTTATATATCAGCTTGACTTATCAGCAGATATTTTCTTAGGAATTGTATTTATTTTACAAATGATGGATCTAAGGAGTGGCCCTTGAAAAAGACCCATTTGGGGACAAAATCGCAAGCACAAACTCTCGGAAATAAACAAAGGTTTAGAAATGTATCGAGGAATGTAGACTCTTCTGTAATAATGTGCAAATCAGAGGATCACTGTGTCATTTGGATACCACCAAATTATCCAGAATAGTCCAGATTAGGGAGTGGTTGGAAAGGCTTTTTTCTTTCTTTTTTTTTTTTTTTTTTTTTACATTAGGGAACATTATTCTTTGAGACCTAGTTTAAGTGTGGCAAATGCTATCAGCTGGATTGGCAGGCTGACTGTGAACCTCTCTGAAATTTATGTCCTTGGGGATGGAATCTGAGTCTTCTACACAATGATGTCATAGACACGGCCCACTCTGCCCAGCCATTCCCTCACAGCTTGGCGAACTCTGATGTCAGTCACGTGACAGGTCAGTTGGCTGATGCACGGGAACACTGCTGGCTGGAGGGCAGTGAAGGTCTGGTCTGGAAGGATCTGTATCTGATTGAGAACTGTTAGCACCATGTTGGTCCATGCCTAAGAGAAAGGATTGAAGAGAATTATAGGCTGTCTCAAAGTTTCATTTGACATGTGGTTATGCCCTGCCAGTCTATAGATGGGCTTCATCAGGATTTAGCTATAACAAAACAATTACTAATAATTGAATGCGCCTATAATAAATTGTGGTTTTTAACTATACATATGAAGGAAAAAGAAGAAACTCATACTATTAAGAACATTTGGGCTGGGGATATAGCTCAGTTGGTAGAGTGCTTGCCTTATGTGCGAAAGGCCCTGTGCACCACACACACACACAAATTATTTTCAGTTTTTGCAAACTTCTAAAATCTTAATTTTTCTTTTAATCTAAGGAATAAATACTTTGCCTTCTCATAATGAAATTTCTATAGGCCATATGATATTTTTAATCAGCAGTCTTGTGTAACAACAAGACTTGGGATAGTTCTGCCGTTAAGTAAAATCCAAAATATGAAGTTATCTTAATTTTAAAACTCTATTAAGATATAATTTGCCAAGAAGGCTTCTACTCAATAACATACATCTCAGTGTAACTGGATACTTTAAAATCTCTTTTCTTGGCCAGGCGTGGGGACGTACGACCAGATTAAGGGGGCTGAAGCAGGAGGATCTCAAGTTCAAGCCTCAGCAACTTTAGTGAGACCCTGTCTCAAAATTAAAGGTACTGGTAGAGCACCCTGGGTTCAATTCCCAGTATTGAACAAACAAACAAAAACCAGGATGATTTTTTCAAAGCCCCCTGAAGAATGAGAATTGTGTGTGTGTATGTGTGTGTGTGACACACATAAACACACACATATACATATTAGTTGTAAACAGATCTTTTATTTATTTATTTATATGCAGTGCTGAGGATTGAACCCAGGGTCTCACACATGCTAGGCAAGTGCTCTACCACAACCCCAGCCCTAAGACTGAGAATTTTTTATGTGCTTAGGAAGGATGGAAAACTGGAAATGAAAACAGGTCATTGGTATATAATAAGATCTACTTTGCTTTTTAAAAATTTTTACATAATGCCTTAGCACTGAAGAAATTCTATAGTTCTATCTTCAAATGACAAAGGACTCAATGCCACTTAAAGTCCATCAGTTTTATAAGCTTTAGCTTCATCTTATTTATGCAAGTCTGTTGCTAATTCTCAATAACGTACGTTACAACATGGAAAAACAGTTTCTGAAATTATCTGAGAATAAAATTTCGGTTTCACACTGATGTATTTATACTGGCAGATCCTCCATTTTAGTCTCGCTTTGAGGCAAATGGGTTTGTGTCTCCCATTGGTTCCATGAAATCTCACCATGTATGCCTGCCCTCCAAGGGGGACCCATCTGGTGTTGGAAGCTCGGCCCCCTCCCACACCCTCTGCCTGGGGGGTTGTACCTGGATCTGTGCTTCGGCATCTCTCACGGAGACGCTCAGTGAGCTCCCCGTGGAGCCCGAGCGCGGCCTTTTCTCCTGTCGCAGCAGCTCGGGGCCAGCACTGAAGGAATGGCGCATTTGCCCTTGGTCCATCAGGTGCTGGGGGCGCTGCAGCAGCGGCGAGTCTTGGCCCCTGGGACCCAGTGGCTCTCCCTTCTTGTCCACCTTGACCTCCTTGGGGAAGGGGGGCAGGTTGTGCTGCTGCTGCTTCCTCTTTTTGTACTCGGTCATCAGCTTGGAGATGGTTTTGTCGGCCGCCATGGTGTAGATCTTGTTCCCCGCGTTCTCCCACCACTCCTTCTTGCGGCCGGGATCCTTCTTCTCCACCTTGGGGCTGGGCGGCAGCATCAGCACGTCCCCGCTGGCCCCGCGCAGGTTCAGAGTGTCGCCCAGGTGTTCCCGCGACTGGCTACGGTCGTCCTCGGAAGGCGTGTCTTTCCCCGAGAACCCACCCGTCGAGGGCGTGGAGGACTCGGACTGGAAGGAGGGCAGGATGAAGAAGGGGTCGCTCCTGCAGACGGGAGCCTCCTCCATGCTGCTCTCCAGGTCCAGGTGCATCTGGATGTAGTTATTGCACAGCTCCATGCACAGCTTGTGCAGCCGCTTGACCAGCCACACCCAGTCGGCGTTGCTGACCGGCTGGACACTGAGCGAGGGCATCCGCGCCCGCCACTGCCTCTTCTCCTTGCCCCTCGGGGGGCTGACCTGGGCGGTCTCCTCAAAGATGTCTTCGTCTTCAGATGAACACTGCTGGGAAGAATCTGTGCTTCTCTCGTCGTCCTCAAAGAGGACCTTCTTCACTTGCTCGGCAGTGATGGTCTCCTGATTGGTGAGGACCGCGCACACCAGGGCGTGGAAATAGATGTTGAAGCTCATGGCAGACTGGCGGTAGAGGTTGGCTGCGCCCCCGATGCCCGACACTTTCTTCAGCAGGCACTTGAGCCCCGGGCTGGTGTCAAACTCCCGCGCTGTCCTGTACGAGTCCAGCAGCAGGTCGAATATGACCGCCAGGTTCTGCATGGAGATGTATCTGAGGAAGCCGGCCAGCTTGGTGTCCGGCGCTTGCACCGTCTTCTCCTCTCCTGGAGAGGGCCCTTTGACGAACTCTTCTAACAGGATGTCGTACAGGTTCTGGAGTAACACTTGATGGGACAGCAAGCTCACTACAATTTCCCTGAAAGAAACGCTTCCAACGAAAATAAAGGGCAGATTAGCGCCTTCTGGGTTATTTCAAGGCAATGTCACCAGTTTCAGAATGACATCTGTAACTTTACCAACCAAACTATCTGTATTCCAATGCCTTCCTTAAAAAAGGGCGAACTTCTATTATAATCCTAACTGGTGGGATTTTAATGTTAACCAGTGGAATTCCCAACACTTCTTAAAATCCAGGAGTTCCTGAATGTAAGTTATGATACTGAACTAACAAGTCTTGGGAAACAACAACATTTTTCTAAAAAAAAAATTTAAAAGTGGGTATGATTATAGGACAGGACAGTTTCTTTCATAGTAAGAGAATTCAAAATATCTTGGTTTGATGTTTTATCTTTTTTTTTTTTTTTTTTTGGAAATCTGAAGTTTGGCTTTAATACCCAGACCAGTTTTCCAGGATTAAATATTAATGTTACAGGTACATATATATCAAACTTCCATCTCCAGCATATGCAAGAGGAGAGAGTCAAATGCTGAAAAGTTTTAATGCTACTGATATGATTGGGCAAACATTAGGAAATAGTGATGTGATTTCTTCATGGGCCCTGAGTGGCTATCTGGTTTCCCTGAGGTGCCTACCTGGTTGGGAGGTTAGGGCGGCAAATCCTCCCTGTTAGGCCAGGGCACCTGGTTGAAGAACAGGTACAGGTTGAGGAATAGTTGCCATACAGCTTTAGATGTAGGTGCTTAAATGCTTGCTGATTTAGTCCCTTTTGATTGATTGAAATTGTTTTCTTAGTGCAAGAATCAATCCCAGATACCACATTTACCAAACACTTTAGTTCACCAATGTGGTTTTGGGTTTGTGGTTTCCTGTTCTTTTCATTGCTTGTAGAATTTTGTGAAAATAGTTTATGCTTTTATGTTGCCAACTAATTCCCATAACAGGATAATTATAAAATTATGATAACTCATATTAACAATATTGATTTAAAAGGTCCAACCATTATGTTAATAACTTTTTACTTTATTCTAATTATGCCCTTAAATTTAAAGATTATTTTTATAAGTAGCAGACAGTATTTTACCTAGCAGAAAATAATAAAAATCCTTGAATAAATCTAAATGAGCTATAAAGGTCTGTCATTCAAAACCAGTAACTTTTAAAAATAAACCACTTAACTGTTTTAGGTGTACAATTCAGTGGTGTTAAGTATATTCACAGTGTTACATAACCATCACCATTTCTAGAACTTTTTCATTATCCCAAATAGAAACTATGTTCCCATTACAAAAAGACGTATCATTCTCTCCTCCCTCCAGCTCCTACTTAAGAAACTTCTGGCAGGTTACTTAAGGTTTAGGAAACCTGAATATTCATTCTTCTGAAATCCTTCAGGAACCACACAAGTCTGTTCCCATTATATAGGAAAGACAAGGCAGTGTCTTTATTCATCATCCTGAGAAACTGGTAAGAGCAGCACCCAGTAGGTCTCTATAACCAACTGAAAAACAAGAACAGATCTGTCTGGGGCAAGACTGCCTGGAGGAAATGTTCTCCTTGAGAAATGGCTCTGACACCTGAGCCCCACTTTCCCTGGAAGCGGGATCCCCAAACAAGGAAGTTCAACCACAGGGGTGAGTTTGATCAGTCTTCTAAAGGAATAAAACCCTCAGCCCACTAGGATGTTTCCTATTCCCTCCCTGAGAAATGGAAAGCCTGATGCAATTGAGTATCACATAACAACTTTTCTTGGTCTCACTCATCTTCCACTGTATCTTTTTTTATTATAAAAGCCAAATCCAAGAATATAGTTTGGCTGAGTTCTCTAGTGGGATTGGCTAAGGAATTTAATATGGTTTTCCTGTTATACTTAACTACAATGAGTATGAATAGATTTATGAAACCATGTTGATATATTTTATAATCCCCAAATTTTAAGAATCTTTTAAGCCAATGACATAATAATAGGTTATATTACTTTTCTTATGTTTTATTTATAATTTGAACTCAGCCCGTTATTTTTCTTTTTTCCCCTACTTTTACTTCAACAATCTTTCAGGAAGAATAATTGGCTGCATTGGAACCAGAAATATATATTTAAAAAAAAGGACAAGAGGAGAAAAAGAATGAAAATTGCAAACGGATTGATGTTTAAAATGTGAAAGGATTACACAATTTTTGGTATATAACCCACACAAAAATGACACTTAAAAACTAGTGGCTGGCAGTTAAGGGAGGCAAAGACTGGAACTGAGAAAGAATAGAGGGTATTGGGAAAGTTCTATTTCTGAAGTTGGGTGGCAGGTACATAGTTATTCTAGTTTTTATTTGTGCTTCACAACTTTTGAATATTCCATGTATCCTTTTGTACGTATCAAACATTTGACTAAATCTAACCAACTAACTATTGAACAAATTACCCAGAGTCTATGAGTGATATCTGTCTAAGCTTAGGTTGCTGTAACTAAATACCATTGATTGGCTATCTAATCAACAAATTGATTTTTCACAGTTCTGGAAGTCTGAGAGTAGGGTGCTGGCCTGGTTGGATTTTGGTGAGGCTCTCTGGAGCTTGCAGAAAGCTGACTTCTTGCTGAGTCCTCGTGTGGCAGAAAGGCAGTAAGGGAGTTCTCATGTCTGTTTTAATGGTACTAATCCCATTCAGGAAGACCACCCAGAGATCCCTCCTCCTAATACCATCACATTGGTGGCTAGGGTGTAAACTCTAGAGATGTGGAGGGTTGTAAGCATTCAGCACCAACTTTCTCTCCCAAATGGTAAAGGACCCAGCCAGACCTGGTTTTGATATTAGCTTTATACTTTGAAGTTTGTGAGTCCTTGGGTAAGTGACTCAGCCTCTCTGAATGTGTCCGGTGAGTAAAATGCTAGTGAAAATATCAATCCCTCATATTTTACAGTTAGTGCTCAAATGCCTACCACTAGATGGTCAGAAGTTCATCTCCAACTCTTTTAGGCAGGTTGATAGTATTTTAAATGAGCATGTTTCTTTTGGCTTCCTGACAGTGGTATTACCCATGGAGAATTTTATGTATTTCTCACTGAAACAATCTGAACAATGCCTCAAATTACAATAATTGTTGTCTGGGCTGGCCTTGACCTCCTGGGTGCAAATATTGCCTCAGCCTCCTTAGTGGCTGGGACCACAGGTGCAAGCCACGGTGCCTGGCCAATAATTGTTTTATGAAAGATTATAACATGTAGTTGGTTGTGTCCACTCTAGATTCATATGTTGAAGTCCTGACCCCTAGTACTTCAGGATGTGGCTGTATTTGGACAAAGGTTCTTTAAGGGGGTAATGAAATCCAAATGAGGTCATTAGGGTGGGTACTAACCCCATACGACTATGGTCTCCGTGAGAGGAGGAAATTTGGATACAGAAACAGGATGTGTGAGGGGACACAGAAGACAGCCATCTGTAAGCCAAAATGAGAGAAGGAGCTCTGCCAACCCCTTGATGGGAGAATACCGCCATTTGTCACCTAGCCTATGTTACTTGGTTGTGGCAACTTGAACAATGAAATGGGAGCTTTGGTTACAAGGCAAACCATATTTAAGAAGACCTGCTGAAGGACTGACTTCACAAACACTTTCAGTATTCTTAGACAAAGCTTGGATTAGTAACAACTGGCATCAATGAACTTCCTTGCGTTTAAGGTTAGCTGCTTACCTTTTCTTAGTGTGGCCGTTTGGCTTCTCGTCAGGAGGCAGCTCAATGATGAGCTGGCAGGACTGGGCATGATCGAAGTTGTTGGGAGTCTTGGGTGAGCACTGGGTGTCCAACATAAATACCTGCAAGGGAACACAGGGACACAGTTCAGGACCCAACATCCTCTATTTGACCCCACCAGGGACTAGCTGGGTAGTCCTGGTGAGTTGTTTGTTTTCTACCTAGTTTATCTATTATAAAATGAGGATAATGGTTTCCTATTTAGTATATGTTTAATTAAACAGATTTATGTGTATTATACATGCAAAGCATTAGAATAAATAATGGACATTGATGTTAACATTGCTACCTCTTGTATCATATGACAGTAGAAGATATTCCAAATAGCCAGCACCGACATTTAATATTAAAAGTAAATAAAAGGGGCTATATTTGTAAAGGATTATGTCAGGATTACTGATGTGGCTAAGCCTACTCCATCACACAGTGACAGAAGGAACTAAAAAATGTCAGTGCTCTGATCCAAATGATTTCATTTCTCCTGACTTAAATTACCATTGGAAATAGTAAACTATTTTTAAGGAAACCACTTCTTTCCAAGTATCGTAAGAATTGCCAGATTATTGAATATTGGGTTATTTTAAGAGTGAATATAAAAGGAAGGAAGAAAGAACTCTAGGGGCCTGAATTGCTTCCCTATTCTTCTTTATTAACAATTTATTTCAGAAGATGCCACTGACATTTTCATATTCCTGCAGTATGGCTGGAAAAACCACTGTATGTATGCACATGTGACAATAAGCCAAGTGTCGCAGCTTCCTGTTCAGGCCTGCAAACTCTTTGGAGGACCCCTCTTGGTTTGAGCCAGTCTTCTTTCCACAGCCATCCACAGTTGCCATACTGCTGGAAGTACCTCTTTGTTACAGTTTTACTATTTCTTCTCTCGGTTTGCTCAGACTGCCAAGGATGCTTCAGAGGGACTTGTTGTCTCCCTCAGAACCAGCAGAATCATCAGGTCCCAGGATGTTATGAGGGTGCTCAGCAGAAGGTGTGAGAGGCTGATGGAGGAAGACTCTTGTCCCCCTATCTGAGTGTTGCTGGGGAAAGCTCTTCAGAAGCCAGGCCTGCCAGGAAATTTCTCAACCGATGGTGTGGAGGTAACTGAGTTCCTTACATTGATAATCAGGGGATCCTAGATTGTCTGTGTGCTGGGGGAATTTTTTTTTAAATTAAGAATCCAAGCAGATCTAGTAGAGAAATGGAGCTTTCTGAATATAGCATCCAAGTCTTTCTTCAAATGTAATTCAAATGTGACAGTTCCTATACATGTGTAAAACTTTCACATTTTACACATATATAGGCAAAATAGCTGCATATTATGAACACAGTTCAAACTTGTGATGGGGTGTTGGACTAATTCCCAACACCTGACTAGCCCATTTTCACTTCTTTTACTCTTGTGAACAGCATTGTCAATAATATATGTGAACTTACGGACAGCACTTAGTTGTACTGCTGAGTTTCTCAGAGGGAGATTTCCATGTTGTGTAATGCCATGAGGCCTTCTGTGATTCAGTAATTCATCGATTAAACAAACATATCCTAAACACCTCCTCTTTGCTTTGCTCTAGGATCACCAAAGGCAAATGTCTAGGATATATTCTCTGCTCCTCTGAAGCTCACACTAACATTTGCAACTTTTATGGGAAAAGCCATTGATATGCAATGATTCTTGTATGGGGGGATGTATTTTACTGACCAGTTACATTGAATTCAAATTTTAAGCCACTTTTAAATGTTAAGATCTGTGTTTTGCACAGGAGATTTTAAAAAATCAAATAAATCTGCTATCATTAGGCACTCATAGTTAAGCAAACACTTATAAGTAGCCTAAGCAGGTGTTTTATGCATAAAGAGGTCAGGCTGCAGGAAGGCCTCTGTTTGATCTGGGTACTTGAGGGTGCATCAAGCAAGGGAAGGTGGAGAGGGGGTGTTGCAGGTGCCTAGGCTAATGACCTTCCTGGGAAGAGTGGTGCTGACCAGAGGTCAGGGCCAGGATGTATGTGGTCCTAAGGGAATGAAAGGCAGTTAGGTGATGCGAGACCTTCAGGAAGGAATCCTGGCATGCACATGAAGCTTCTGAGGCCCCCCCGAGATCCAAAGCCCAGCCCTTACCTGTTGGGCCATGGCTCGGATACGCCAGTACTCGGCCTCGGCACTGGGGGAGGAGGAGGGGGCTGCCACCCGCACCTGGCAGCCTTCCCCGCTGAAGCTCTCGGTGCCACTGTGGAAGCAGCCAAGCAGGTCCTAGGGAGAGAGAGCATGTGTTTCCTGGTTCTCAATGCCAGGCCCAGCCTGGGATCTGATGTGGCCCTGTGCTTGGTGGCCTGTGGAAGAGACCACTTGGGTGCTTTCCTCCTCTTCATAATCTCTGTTAGCATCCATGTTTCTTACCTTCACTGGCTTGAGGGTGGCGGAGAAGGCGTCTTGCAGGGCACAGCAAGCCAGCCGCCACATCTCCTCAGTGAACACTGGGCCCGCTGTCACCAGGACATACCTGCCAAAAGAAACAAGGAAAGAAGTCTTGAATCCGTTCATCTTGTTACCACAAAATTTAGGGCCTTATGTGAAGGGCTTCCTGTTTCCAATCACTCTTGCTGTCCTTCCATCTGGCATTCCACTCTCAAAATACAGAATTATCAACAGATCCCCATTACAAACAGGATCATATGCAGGATGTATATATTCTGCATTTTTTTTTCTTTCTAGGCCATTTCTACCACTCTTCTACATTCAAAGGAAACAAACCCCTTATTGTCACTTATCATGCTTATCTTCATGCATCTGTTTACTTTACTCTCCTGCTCAGGATGTCCCCACCTATGGAAACCTTACTTGGTTTGGAGGATCTGACCAAGTGTCACTACCACACCAAACTTCTTCCCCTTCTCCCTACACCTCCGACCCTGCCTTGGCATTCATCAATCATTCCCTATGATCATCCTTTGTCGTGTGACCATCTCTTTCATGTCATTTTGAATAGGCAATGAGCTCCCTGAGGGTAGGGATCTTAGGTTACTTCCTATGCACCAGAGTACCTTGTAAGGATGCCTTACACAACAGATATTTGAAAACTTATTAGTACTTGCTCAGTTTTACTTAGAAAAAATCAATCCCCAAAGTGGATTGCTACTACAAAAGATAAATTCCTTGGATTTTTGTAATGAAACCTGAAGCTTTGTCTCACCTAATGCAAGAACAGCCCACTCTGGAGATGGTTTCTGTAGGCTTGGCCACACATGCCACCAGCAACTCAAAGAGGTCCTTTAGCATGGTGTTGATCATGCTCTCGTACCTGATGTCTATAGGAAGAAGAAAATCTAAGATTTGTACAACTCCAGTATAAAGGGATACACTGAAATAGCTATCTACAGCAAGAGGAGAGTCTGATAGAGATATATACACATGTGGGGAAAAGAACACCCCCTAACAACTCTTCTCTTGGCTCTGTCTGCATACTCTTCTCAGACGAGAGGATATAAGAATCCTGGAAATCACATTCAAATGCTCAATTCAAGGAATACATCTACATTTTTTTCCCCTTGAGGTCCTTATGATGCCACAGAAAGAATCTGCAGTAGAATCCTCCAGGTCCTGTGCCATGCTCTGGTCAAGAACGTCGACCCCTAGGGACACAGTTGCCACCTCATGTGGAAAAACCTACTTGTTTTCTTTTCCCAGTACTGTTCTTATCTTGCAAGGCAAATTGTCCTTACTAAAGTTAATAGAGGCACAGTTTCTTATCTATACTTGGAAATTCTTCTTCAGGGTCAAGTTCTCCTTAGTATATCTTCCTAGCAAGCAGACTCTCTCCCGCCCTCCCCCCCCTCTATATATCTCTCTCTCCCTCCCTCTTTTCCTGTATCTCTCTCTTCTTCTATCTCTGTTACCAGCCATGTTTCTTCTCCCAAACCTCCAGAAATTTTTGTGACAGGTCATAAACAAGACTCTACATTTCACAACTGTGGTTCCATGCGTTCCAAACTAATATTTCTCCTGCCTCTGCTAACTTCGACATGCTCTTCATCCCACACTTCCACATTTTGGTGGTGGTGGGGTGATACTGGGGATTGAACCCAGGAGTGCTTAACCACTGCGCAACAGCCCTGTATGCTTTTTGAGACGAGATCTTGCTGAGACTGGCCTTGAACTTGCAGTTCTCCAGCCTCAGCCTTCCCAGTTGCTGAGATTAAAGGCAGGCTGCATCATGCCCAGCTCCATATCTTTTTCAAAGTGCCAGATAGTAAGAAACTTCTATCTCTAAACTGTCAATGTCTTGTCCATAATTAAAGCCTTTTCTGAAGTGCTATTTCCTTCATTTAATATTCCTGGATGAAGCAGGATACACCCTCCTCACTTCCAGCTATAGCAATATTTCTTCCTTCTTTTTCTTTGTAGTATATTATGTACTTGGAGTTAGGCTAGAGCTGTTATTGGGTGTTTTATTTTCAATTACACATATATTTATTCTGTTGGAGGATGATATACTCCTAGAAGGCTGGCATTGACCATGTAATTCTATTTTAATTATTCCCAGGACAAAAGTATTTGTACTAGGTATCCACTAAGCAGTTTTGGACAACGATGCTGCCTGCTAAAGCAATGCCCAGAATGACCTGCTGTGGTGCCATTACTACCTGAGTGTAGAAAGCTTTGAATGTGCTCCACCACCAGCTCGCAGGACAGACCAATGGCGTGCTTGAAGTTTGCAGAGGCCACGTCCCAGTAGGAATGGTCTTTATGGCTACGCCGGAGCCATAGGGACATCACGGGAAGAAGGAGGTGAACAACTGCATAGATTCCAAACCCCGGTCCTGAAAAAGAAAGGTCAGGATCAGAAATGAAACTTCAAGAGGGGAGAAGAATTGCCATTAGTATTCCTTAGTCAATGTAATTTTTCTTTTTATTTCTGCATGACTATAGCTGTATAAGTAACATATGAATAAACTCTTATAAAAATTTCAAATATCAATGATGCTAAAATATTTAATCAAATCCTAGTCCCTAGATGTAAATATGTAGATACATATATGCATGTAAGAAAACACCTTAAAATAAATAATATTTCTTTATATTCTACATAAAAATGCATATATATTTCTTTTTATAGGTGTCCCTGAATTTCTGGGCTCAAGCCATCCTCCTGCTTTAGCCTCCCAAGTAGCTGGAACTGCAGGTGTTAACCACCATGCTGCTTTGAAGTTTTAGAAGATACTTTTACATAAAGGAGAAAAATGTAAACCTTGATCTTCATATTTGATATGCAAATTGAGATATTCCTTATTTTTAGAGCCACATAGTATTCCCATTGTGTGTGTATATATATATAAAACAGTTTACTTTTTCATTCCTTTACTGATGGACATTTAAGATGTTTCTAACATTTTGCTTTTATAGGTAATGCTATAAGTACAATTTTTGTGCTTCCTTATATAAATAATAGATTACTAAAATTCTCATCTTAAAAGCAAGATACCTTTTTTATATGAAAATTATGATAATAAAAAGGAAAAAACCCTGAGATATAACATTTCATATATTTCTATTAGGTTTTTAATGCATATGTATTTTTATAAATGCCTAAAATTTTATATTGTAGTAATTATACTCCATAGATATAAATTAACATAATGACTTATAAACAGTTATGTCGTTAAATATTATTTGTGGATATTAAGTGCCTACAGATTGTTTATATTCTTTACCATAATTAACTGTTTTCCATTTAGGGTGTTCCTAAGTTTTTTGGTATTCAAGATGTTTTAGCACTCCTTACAATTTTGTCTTCATTACTGTTTAAATCTCCTAGGACTCTCTCATCTAAGGAAATATTGAGTTAAATGCTTTCATATACATTTAATGGCAATTAATGTTAAAATAGAAAATGGTATTTAGCAGTGAGACAGATTTAGAAAGAGTATCATATAATTAGTTCTATAAGATACTTGCTTTTTCTTTGATGGAAGGCTTTTAGCTTTTTGACATGAGGTTTTTTTCTGAAAAAAATTTTAGTTTAAAAATTGCTATGAATTCTAAGTAGTATCAAGTACTCAAAATGGTGACTATAGGTCTCTTCTTCTCACTAATTAGTGGTTTGAGTTCGGACTCTTACTAAAACCAAAATTCCTATAACAAGTTTCTTTGAACTTGTTTTGGAAAAAACTATATTTGGAAAAAGACATTTAATACATAGTGCAGTCCTCTGCCTGTATAAGGGGATAGGGACCTTAGAAATTTGTCTTTTTGTACAGGCAGAGGACTGCACTATGTATTAAATATCTTTTTCCAAATCTAATGACATATGACCTTTATACAAATAAGATGTGGCTGTCTGACTACTGCATATATTTGTGAGTGGTTTGTGGATGCAAGCAGTAGACCTGGTGAGCCCTCCTGGTGACCCTGGGCCCAAAGCATGCACTGAATGATCTGTCCAAGGAAGAAGACTGGGATCACAGAACCATGGATACAACAGCTTAGGCCCAATTAATGTGGGGCTCCAACACACCTAAGTGACCTTTATAAATGGACTGGAAGGAAAAAGTATGAACATTATGTCCTCAGTATTATATCTTACACATTAATGCATCATAGCCATTCAATAAATACCTATTATGAGTGAAGCTTTGCATTACGTGTAGGAAACAGTGAAAATAGGTAGACATCCAGAAAAACCATCCTAAAAAAGCCATATAACATCCCTCGCCCCAAAATCAGACCTAGACATATTTACCAGGTGTTTTGGTAACATCTCTCAACAGCTCAAAGAGTAAATCCAAGGTTGGTGGTTGGTGCTGACGTGGACAGTTGGACACAGCTGCTGTGAGCTGCTCTAACAGGATAATCCAAACTTCTATTAGACCTGGAGACCAAAAATATCATGAAGAATCATTGCAAGATTTGATTAAAAATTTATCTAAGCAGTCAAGCACATCAGATGTGAGACCCTACCTGGGGGTGTTAGTGCTCACTGTCTACATATATAGGGACAGATTATTATTTACATGTTCTGACAAAGCAAAGGGAGAACTCAAATTCTACTAAATTGCCCTTTAATCAAAAGGTGATATAGCCCTTTTTCAAACTAATCAAAAGAAAAAGATCAAATTAATAAAATTAGAGATAAGAAATCCATCAGGGAATATTTTGAAAACTTATACTCTACTAAATTGGGAAACCTAGCAGATATGTCTAGATAATATTTATCTGCCAAAACTGAATCAAGAGGACATAGAAAACCTAAATAACCCACTTGAATCAAACTGAAATATGATATATTAAGAACTATGTAATGTTTTGAACGACCAACAATAAAAAATAATAATAATAAAAACCTAAATAGACCAATAACTTGGAAGGCTTTTAATTATTGCTTGTATCTCATTACAACAAAGAAAAGCATAGGACTGGATGTATTCAACTGAATTCTACCAAATCTTTAAAGTAAAACTGATGCCAATACTCCTCAAATTATTCCATGAAATAGAAAGGGATGGAACACTTCCAAATGCATTCTATGAACCCAGTATCACACTCCTACCAAATAAGGACACATCAAGGAAAGAAAACTACAGACCAATATCCCTGATGAACTTGAACTTAGATGCAAAAAAAATATGTTGTTGAACACGATTTATTTTTATTAAGATTGTATGCCACAACCAAGTTGGTTTTATTCCACAGATGCAAGGATGGTTTAATACAAATTAATAATTCATTATACAAATAGTACCAAGGACAAAATCACTAAATAGTTGCAGAGAAGGCCTTTAACAAAATTTCAGCACTCATGATAAAAACCACTGAATAAACTAGGCATAAAAGGAACCTATCTCAACATCATAGAGGCTATATATGAAAAACTCAAAGCCAACCTCATAGTAAATGGAGAAAAACTAATGGCATTTCCTTTAAAATCTGGGAGAAGAAAAGGATAACCATTCTTAACACTCCTATTTAATAATGCTAGAAATTCTAGCCAGAGCAATTAGGCAAGAGAAGAAAATAAAAAGGATAAAAATAGAAAAGAAAGAAGTCAAATTATCACTGGTTGCAGATAATATGATCCTATATCTAGATCTAAAAAAATTCCACCAAGACTGTTAGAGCCAATAAACAAATTTGGCAAAGTAGCAGGTCCCTAAATCAACATAAAAGTCAATAGTTTTCCTATATAATAACAATGAAGCTACTGAGAAAGAAATCAGGTAAATTATCCTATTCATAAAAAAATACCTAGGAATAAATCTAATCAAGGAGGTGAAAGACCTCTAAAATGAAAACTGTAGAACCCTGAAGAAAAAAAAAAACTGAAGAAGACCTCAGAAGATAGAAAGACCTCCCATGTTCACAGATAGTATGGCCATTTTAATAATGTTAATTCTGCCTTACTATCAAAAACAATATACAGATTCAGTGCAATCCCCATCAAAATACCAATAACATTCTTCACATAACTAGTAAAAATAGTTCTAAAATTTATTTGGAAGAATAAACTGCCAAGAATAGCAAAAAGCAATTTTAAGCCAAAAAGTAATACTGGAAGCATCATAATACCTGGTTTCAAATTATACTACAGAGATAATAACAAAAACTGCATGGTATTGGCATAAAAACAGACACATAAATCAATGGTACAGAATTGAAGACACAAACTCACACATCTACAGTCATCTGATCCTTGACAAAAGTGCCAAAAAACATACATTGGAGAAAAGATAGCCTCTTTTAACAAATGGTATTGGGAAAACTGGTTACCCATATGTAGAAGAATGCGACTAGATCCTTATCTCTCACCCTGCACAGATCAACTCAAAATAGATCAAAAGCCTTGGAATTAGACCAGAAACTATGCAACTCCTAGAAGAAAATGTAGGTTCAACACCCCAACTTAAAGCAACAACTTTCTCAATAGAACCCCTAAAGCTCAGGAAATAATTATAAGAGTTAATTGGATGGCATTAAATTAAAAAGCTTCTACACAGCAAAGGAAACAGGAATGTGAACAGAGAACCCACAAAATGGTAGAAAATCCTTGCAAGCTATTCTTTTTGAAGTTAATACCTATAATTTATAAAGAACTCAAACTTTACACCAAAAAATCAACCCTATTAATAAATGGGCAAATTAATTAAACAGACACTTCTCAAAAGAATACAAATGGCCAGCAACAAATACATGAAAAAATGGTCAACATCATTAGCAATTAGGGAAATGCCAATTAAAACTACACTGAGATTTCATTGTACACCAGTCAGAATGGCAGTCATCAAGAATACAAAGGATATGGAGAAGAAGGAACTCTTTTACACTGTTAGTGGGATTGTAAATTAGAACAACCACTATGGATATCAATATGGAGGCTCCTCAAAAGCCTAGACATGGAACCACCATATGTTATATACAACTCCTCAGTATTTATCCTAAAGAATTAAAGTTATCACACTTCAGTGATACATGCATATCCATATTTATAGCAGCACAATTCACAACACCCAAATAATGAATACTGGATGGATGGATAAAGAAAAAAATATTCCCTCCCCCCTCTCTCTATATATATAACTTATAAAATGAAGTTTTATTCAGCCATAAAGAAAAAATGAAATTGTCATTTACAAGAAAATTGATGTTGTAAAATAAGTCAGAAGGTCAAGGGACAGAGGGAAGAGGAAAGTGCTGGGGAGTGAAAGTGTTCAAATTATACCATTACATTGTGCACATGCACTAATGTACAGTATGTATCATGCATGTGCAATGTACAATACAATGCACCAATAAAAATTGTGAAAAAAAAGTGATATGGTCTGTAAATTCTATATTGAAATGATTGTTGGATTTCTTGGGAGCTAATATTAGCAAAAGAATTAATTTTTCTTTTTAATTTAATCATCTTAGTCTTTTTTTGAAAAAAATTTTTTTGGGGGGCGGGTACTGGGAATTGAATTAAGGGTTGAGCAAAATCCCCAGCCCTATTTTGTGTTTTATTTACAGACAGGGTCTCAATGAATTACTTAGTGCCTCACTGTTGCTGAAGCTGGCTTTGAACACGTGATCCTATTGCCTCAAACTCCCAGGTCTCTGGGATTACAGGTGTACACCACCACACCTGTCGAAATGATTTTATTGTGGCAAATACATACAACAAAAAATAGTAAGTTAGTCATTTTTATAGGTACAGTTGAGTGGCATTAATTAGATGCACAATGTTGTGCACTACAACTATTTTATCACCTCACACAGAACCCTGTAACCATCTAGCAGTAGCTCCTCATTGCAGCCCAGGCAACCTCTAATCCACCATTGTTTATGTTCAGGTATGATAATGACATTGTGGTAATTAATGCCTGTTATTGAAGGACATACCATCTCAAAATGTGCTGACATGGTATGTTGGTTATTTCTAGCTCAAATCACTTGAAAAACCATAATTTTAGAAAGGGCCAACTGGCCTATCTTTTCCTACATGCAACAAGATAGAGATTCTTTTAGAGGGATGACCTTCCCATGCCAAGGCTGGATAACAGCTTTGATCACCATTGACTGGTAACTGATACATAATGAACCTGAATGAACAAACTATTGAAATAATTCATATCTTCTACCCTCTCTCCCCAATGCATCTCTTAGGAACATCCCTAGAATTTACTACCTTAGCCCAGAGTTCCATTTATATTGTTATTCTTTCACAAATTTATTATGTTTTGTTTAAAAACTATAAAAGCATTATACTTTTGTCATTTCTTTGAACTTTACTTTTGTGAAGATCTCCATGCTCATGTAAAATTAATAAAATTTTTATGCTTTCTTTGATTAATCAATCTTAAATTAGTTGGATTCCTAGTTCCAGCCAAAGAGCCCATATAAGAACTCAGGGGGAAAATACAGAAAATATCTCTGTCTCCTATATTATATTTAAAGCACACCTACTGAAATATTTCCAGATGAAATACTAAAATGATTTGGGTTTTGCCTTAAATTAAAACAGAGGGAAAGAAAAGGAAAATAGACATCACCTGAGATTGGTCATAAATTGATAGTAGTTGAAAGAGAGTGATACCATTATGTCCAGTTTTGTATATTATTTCTATATTTTTGTATGCTCTGTCCTCTGTCTAGTTTTGCATATGTTTGAATTTTCCAGGTGGGGGAGTAATTATGTTCCACAGAAATAGTACCTAAGGATATATCAATGCTGTGAATTGTGCAGTTTTAAAACTGACTTGCAGCTTTTAACTTTATTCTTTGATCTGTGTGTCATACATATTAAGATCCTAGATTTGATAATGTGGAACCAACTTTAGACAGGTTCTTGGCTGAGCTTTATCCATAAGAAGATGGGCCTCCTTGAAAAAAGTGGATTAATTATTTGCACAAATGTGAAGAAGAATGTTCATGGTAATACATCAACATTTAAGATTGTTTTAAAGACTGTATTATAGATTAATAACATTAACTTCTGCATATAATTATATGGATTGGAGATTTCAAATGCTAAGTAAAAATTATTCTTACCTAATCATTAAAATAAAAACTACATTAAGTAACATCTAGTGAATATTCAGTATTTGTTCTCTATATTTGATATTTATTTATTTTTCATTTAGTGCTTCCTCTCAACCAATCTGAACTAGTGAGGTTTTACTGTATGATAATCCCTATCCAAAACTATAAATCTTCCTGTTACCTCCATAAATTTGTGACAGTGAAATGAAAGCAAGTGAAAAACCTCCCCCCAAAAGTTCTTTTGCAAGGACTTGAAACAATCTATCACACCAAATAGATTTATTTAAGGTATAATTGCCATTTTTTAAAAATAATTAGGTCTTATTTTTTATGTGTTTATTTTATTTATTTATTTATTTTTTATGTGGTGCTAAGGATTGAACCCAGCACCTCATATGTACTAGGTGAGTGCTCTACCGCTGAGCTACAACTCCAGTCCTATACTTTCCATTTCTTAAAGTGGAACAGGAAGGGTCTTCTGAGACAGAAGACAGTTGGTGTGAACATGAGTTAACCTACCTGAAAATTATTCCAAGTTACTAGCTTGAACTCTGATTCACAGGAGAGTACGTGGGACCTAATTTAAAACAGATTCTTTTGAAACTATTCTTTTCCTGAGCCTTCAGCTTCACCAGTCACAAAATAGCTTCCCTCTTCAGTAATGACTTAATTTCCCCAGTCTCTAACCAAATAGTCCTGCAGGAAGTAATTATATAATGATTGTGTTTCCAAAAATCTATTAAAGACAATTACTAGCCAATTTAAGTACGAAATGCACTAGTGTAACTTCTTTCCAATTTGCTCAATTCAAGAGAATTTGGAGTTTGAAACTAAATTTAGTGGAATCTGCAAAGCTGCATCTTCAAGACCAAGGTTTGGAAGCACTGATTGTAAAGTGCTGTTTTTGAAAAGACCATACGAACTTTAGACAAACTTATTTTGATATAAAAAATAAAAAAGGAGGACTACTTTTATAACTGTAAGCTACTTAACGTATGACTTAAACTTCTGGGACTATGCACATAGCAAATAATCTGGTTTAGTCCAATCAATCAACTTACCAGTGTCATCATCGAAATCAGACAGGACCGACTCCATTCCATCCTCACTGCTTGCTGACTGCTCCTGAAGTCTTCGAGGCAAACTAGCAAGCCGCCCGCTAAGGAATATTGGCTTCAAGGGCATTTTGTAGATTTTGGCCAGTAACTGAACAACGAAAAGAAAAATTCCAAATGCTATAATTAGATATTGAAAACATTTGTACTCTGGGAGTAAAAGAACAATAAAAATATACAGCAGTGACAAAGGGGACACAGGAAACGTTTTGAAGTTAGTTTGTGATGATTTATAAGGGAGCTTCCAAGGGACATTTATCCCATGAAGATGATGAAATAGCTCAGTAGCCATGCTAATGAAAATTAGTGGATAATTTTTCAGTATCTTGATTACAAGAGTTTTATAACCCTACTAAAGGAACCATGAACATGTCAAGAATTTGCCTGTGGGGGATCCCTGAGAAGAGTCTGTAGGAAGGTGAAATACAAACCTCTGGCTTCCCCCTCCCTGACCCAACCTGTCAGGAAAGAGAGGGGCAGGAGCAGAGGAGAAATGGAGGTGTCTGAGGGCAGGGGGGAGAGGTGAAGTCTTAGAAGCAGGGCTGAAGAGCAGGTGGCTGGGCTCCTTATTCTCCCCTGCTGCTGGAACACAGTCTCCCAGGACTCCAACAGTTTCATGAATTAGAATCATACCTGCTGGGTCCACATAGTTCTAGAAACCAGGGAAATGTGGCTGGAGCCCTGAGTGAGAGGGAAGGACCTGGGGTGGAAGGAGGCTGGGGGGGGGGAACAGCATATGGGGCCTGGGGAAGGCAGCTGGGGGAAGAAATCAGAAGCATCTCTCCTCTCCAACTCATGGGACTAGTGGTATCACAGACAGACGGGCAGGTGGACCCCAGAGAGGTCTGGTATACAACCTGAGAAAACAGGAAAGAAACCACACAGAGAGGGCTGTCTCTGAGCCCGAGGAGAAAATGTTTTGAGAAGGGAACATTGTCCTGCTTGTCAAAGACAAGGATGATGTACAATGAAGGTCGCTGTTCACTTGGATAAGCATTGTCTTACTGGATCTCTTCATGAGATCTTAACTGAACATATCCCTCGTGTGTGTGTGTGTGTGTGTGTGTGTGTGTGTGTGTGTGTGTGTGTGTGTGTGTGTTCCATGGTCCACTTTTTAGTACTACCAGGATGACCTCTCATGGTCCTGTGACCCTTTCTGATGCAAGCAGAGATTGTGGTAGATTATGATGTCTGAGTGGAGGTGAGAAGTTTCCGAGATCTCAGGATCTCATCGAGTGTCCCAGTATATCTTTTGTTTTTCTTCATGGAAAGGGTAGGAACAAAAATAACATACTCCCAAGTCTAAGCTCCCATCTTCTCACACAGAAGACAGTGTCTCTCCTGGGTTTCAGTAAAAGATATCTGCTTGTATTTTGGGAACACCCGCGAGGCAGGTTTAAGGGACTGGAGCTGAGTGTGGGCCTCAACAATTTCTCCCTGGACCGTACCTGAGAGCAGCGGCGGAGGTACTCCAGGGCAGGGAGGCAAAGGTCTGTGGATGTGGCTCCTGTTCCTGGGACACAGTCTCCGATCTCTTTACAGTCCACCTCCCCTAGGGCAGACAGACAAATCACCCTTGCCTTGGGATCTGCTCTCTCACACCATGCAAGTTCATCAGAGAGTCACCAAAGCAGAGAGTGGGGGAAAAGAAAAATGACCCCAAGGCACAACCCCGAGAAAAGCCCCCTTGGCCATTTTTAACCCTACAGTGAACATTTCTCCTCTTTTCTACTCCAGTACTTTCAGTAGCCAGACTGTGCTCTTTGTTTTCATGGACACACTGTGATTCACTTCTCCAGGCCCTGCTGCCAGATGGGGTCACTTCTGAAGCCCTGTTGGGAGAAGATGACCCCAGGGACAAGCCCTGGGCTGGACTGGAGCGAAGCGCTCAGTCTCTAATGGACAAGGAGCTTGTGTGCTGCCAGTATGCAGCACTAAATGATGATGATAAACGAGGGCTCTGGGAAGAGTCTGAAAAAACATCGGGGGTTTGGGGACAGAGTCTACTTAAGTGAATTGAAATAAATTCTATTTTTTTTTGTATATATGTACAGATGAAACATCTATAGAAGGGATCTAGATTTTCAATAGTAAATAATAATTGAGAATTATAATTTTTCTCATATAATGAATTCCAATATTTTTAATAAAATCATTCCTCAACACTGTAATTATTCCTAATTGTCTACTATTGCAGCAACTAGCACCCTCCCCTGTGAGTAGACAGACATAATTACTAGGCATTAGTTAAAGCTCAGAAGCAATGAGGCATGTTTCTTCTCTTAAGAAAAAGAAAAAAAAAAAAACGTGACTATGATCAGGAGTTGGCCTACTCTGGGTAAAGGGCCAGACAGTAAGTACCTAAGGCTTTGCAGGTCATATGTTTGTATGGCAACTTCTCAACTCCTTTGTAGCACAAAGGCAGCCATGGACAAATGACCATGGCTGTGTTCCAATAAAACTTTATTTATAAAAACTGTCAGGGGGTCAGATTTGGCTTGCAAGTCATACTTTGCCAACCCCTGATTGACATGACTATATTTCATGATATCAAAACAGAGGCCATATTGAAATAAATGGTTGGAAATACAGAAATAATTTCCTATCCTATTGATTATAGCAGCTATGCCAACATTTTTCCATGTCACATACTCAAATCTTTGTGAATGGCACTCCATGGAGCTGCGTAGTACTCGGGCAGTGTGGCTCTACTGAGAACTCTGCGTCTCCCACTGACCCCAAGCTCCAGACAAATCACTCTACCTTATAATTCACACACAAAAACAGAACCTGTTTTAAACATCTTCCACATGCACTCAGATAATTTGGCATCTCTATTTTCAGTTCCTAACTCCTAAGATCAAAATCTCAAATTTTTAACATGCGGCTAGGCATTTCTTATTATTTCACAGAAAATGTGTCCCATTGGCCAAAAAAGAATAAATATTTACTTTCCCTTTCTGCCATGATCATTATTTGTACCCCACCCAATTTATATGTTTATACCTAATAACCAAGGTGATGGTATTAGAAGGTGGATGGAATTAGCGCCCTTAAAAAAGAGGCCCCAGAGAGTTGCCTTCTCTACCTGCCATGTGAGGATGCAGCAAGCAGACAGTGCTATGAAGCACACAATCCCTCACCAAACACCGAATCTCTCGGTGCCTTGATCTTAGACTTTCCAGTTTCCAGACCTGTGAGAAATATCTTCTATTGTTTATAAATTACCTGGCCTAAGGTATTTTGTTATAGCAATCTGAACACACTGAGACACTCTCCTCTACATCCAACCTGCTCTCCTTTTGGCTATCCTAAGTCTGGGTAACACTGATCCTTGCAAGACACTTGTTAGACAGGGAATGGTCCTCAGTTGTCCCTGTCTCAGGCTTCACATTTAGGCATATACAAGCTCTTTAGCTATCACCTCTAGAATACTGCTGGAGCCTATTCTCTCATTGCTATCCTCTCCAAAATGTGCCAGAACTGGTGCTTCTGCCTACAGCTTCTTGTCCCAAGGGACATGTGCCTGCCAGTGCAATTTCATATATCCCATGGGTCTTCATGACTGTCGAGCAGAAAAACCTTCCCTACTCATTCTACATTTCCTGACAGGGCATGTAGCAACACAGCCTGGCCCCTTCCTTTTTGACCTGTCAGGGAATCCTCAATGTACCCTATTTCTAGAAAGGCAAACCTGCACACTTTACAAAATTCAGATGCTACCTGTTTTTTGAAACCTGTATGGCCCTACTGACAAATATCCTGTCTCAGGTACTACTCATTTTAGTATCAGTGCCGCCCTCCCCCCGCCATCTCTATTAAACCATTTGTCTCTATGGACTATAATTTCTGATTTATGTATCTGCTTCCACAGGGGCTGTGAGATCTTGCAGCAAGAAATCTGTTTTATTCATATTTCTCTTCCTATAATATGGACAATAATTGGAATTATCAATGGTTTCACTGTCAGAGGTTTCAGTGACCTGTGATCAACCATAGCATGAAATTATTAGGTGGAAAATTCCAGAAACAAACAATTCATAGGTTTTAAATGGTGTGCTATTGTGAGTAGTGTGATGAAATCTTACACCATCCTGCTCCATCCCACCTGGGATGTGAATCATCCCTTTGTCCAGCATATCCACATGGTATATGTTACCTGTCTATTCTCCTCTAGTAGTTGCCTGAGTTATCAGACTGACTGTCATAGTATCAGTATATTGTTAGAATTGTTCTTATTTTATAATTAGTTATTGTTAGTGTCTTACTCTGCCTAATTTGTAAATTATAAATTAAATCATAGCATATTAAATCATAGCATATATAGGGTTTGGTCCATCTATGGTTCCAGGCATCCTCTGGAGTGCTATGGACAAGGTGAGACTATGGTATATCAGAGAGTGAGGGTGATGCACTTGTAACAAGAATGGTCTATAGATCAGACTTAGGGCCTCTGAGTTCTATCCTGAAACTTGCATTTTATTCCTGTTCCAAAAATAAGGGTGACATGAGTCACACAGTTTCTTTGTGTCTGATTTTCTTTTGCATCAGAATCATCAATTACATAGCAAGAATATAAAATAATATTGACTTTATACTATTACTATTTCCAAGGCTTTTAGCCTACAAGTCTAAATGTACTCCATGGCAAAACTCTCAAAAGTTCAAGTTTCTTTTAAATACTAACTTTCCCTTCCTTCCATCTCACCCCAGGCAAATCTGTGCCATATAAAAATCAGCTCCAGGGCTGGGGCTGTAGCTCAGTGGCAAAGCGCTTGCCTAGCATGCGTGAGGCTCTGGGTTCAATCCTCAGCACCACATAAAAATTAACAAATAAAATAAAGGCATTCTGTTCATCTACAACTACAAAAAAATTTAAAAAAATCAGCTCCAGCAGGTCTTGTTGTATAGCAAGACTTTACACTGTTAAATGTTCCTAAATTAAGCATAAAATCAAATGACCTAGTTCTTGAAATACTTTAGGCCTCAGAGAAGAGGGATGTCTACATGTCCAAAATACATTTTATGATTAATAAGGCCTGGTGGGAGGCATTCTGAATTCTTAGGAGCTGGGAAATCAAACTCAGACTGCTAATTGTGTGACACCGAGGAGGGTAGTTTCCTACAAAGGGCAGTTTTTGAAGATAATATTGAAAATATTTTAAGATTGGAAAATAAGTTGGCAAAAACAGCGTATAGATTGAAAATATATCATCTTACAAGATATTCCATGAATGCAACTAAAAAAATATCAAATCCAAGTTGCTTTCCCAATATGCTTTCTGTCCCCGAGTACTCAACACACCCCATTTGTTTATATCCCATGGTGTTTGTTTTCTCCTACTGGTTAGTGGGCCCTGTCTCCAGAGCCTCTGGCACAAAGTCATCCTGGAAAGTGTCTTCAGAGGTTATGAGGCATGAAAGGAGGATCCCACTTACCCAGTCCTTTGACGAACTTCATAAGGCACATGATGTAACTGGTGGCTGCGTTAGCAAAGACCTGGATGTTGTCGGTATTGAGAAAAGCCTCAAACACATCAAACACTGGGGCTTGGCTTTTTCCTGAGGGAGGAAGATCAGAGATAGAGAGGTTTCCACTGCTCAGGTTGCTCAGCCTCCCTGCACCATCCAAGGAGCCTCTGAAAAGATCTCCTGGGGAACTGCCTGGGCCTTTGGACTGGATGGCTGTGCCGTCCTGCTCAGTTTCACCTTCAGGGGAACTGCAGGAAGGCTGCAAATTACCCTGGATGGAGAGGTGAGGGCAATGCTGGAGGAATACAGGGCTCAAGTGATGTGCAGATCTGCAGAGCAGTGAGACATGTGGCCTCCGGAAGGCTCCTGCATGATTTATGTGCACTTGCTCATATCTGTGCAGAAGAGTTCAGATAGAAGGCTCAAGACTGCTAACCTCAAAAGGCCTGCTTGCCCTCAGTGTCTAGGAACTCACTTCCCAGAATATGCCCAGGCAACAGTTAACTCACCAGGTGGTTCACGATGCCTAGACTGTGCGAACAATGTGGTTCATGCTGTTTTCTTTTATCTGGAATTGTGGTATATGCTAGGCAGAGGATGCCTGCCTGACCAGTTCAAGCTAGGTCCCTAACTGATGTCATTGGGCGAAAACATCACACACAGGTTGCTGTATTTTCACTGCTAGAGGCACAGTGAGCCATGTGACCCCATGAAGGGGTCACAAGAGCATAAGGAAGCCCATTCATACATTCCTCCAGATCCTACCTGTGTCTTTGTCCCCTGTAACCCAGCTGTGTTCTTACTACACTACCATAACACATCAGAATTACACAACAAAACTTAGTGAAACTATATGTTAAGTCCTATGAGTTGTTCTGGTTTCTGAATGTAGGGGTGTCCCTGGGGACCTGACCCAACATCCCTGAGCATGCCCATTTATTTCAGCCAGACCAGTCTCCCTAATTCTGACTCCCCTTTGTTAAAATGTGTGTGTGTGTGTGTGTGTGCAAGTTTTATGGTGCTGGAAATCAAACCCGGCGGCTTGTGCATGGGAGGCACGCACTCTATCACTGAGCTATTTCCCCAGCCCACTTTTCTGTTTCTTACTAGCAAGTAAATACAAGTTGAATATGTCTTATCTTAAATGCTGGGGTCCAGATGTGGCTCAGATTTCAGAGTTTTTCACTTTTTGAAGATTTGCATCAACTTTACTGCGTTGGGCATCCTTAATTTGAAAATCTGGAATGTTGTGGAATGCCAACAATGTCTCAGGTTTGGGAGCATTTCAGGTTCCAATTTTCAGATGCTCAATCTTTAACATCTTTCTTTTTGGCCTTAAGAAGGACATCTGCACAGCAACATTCAGGGAACCAACAGAGGCCATTCAACCTTCTGTCCACTTGTCAGCAAGAGCAGGGCCTGATGAGGGACAGACAGGGCTCTTGGCCTGCTGGTGGGACTCAGACCCAAGTTTCTTGCTAAACACCATTCCCTACTGATAAAACATGGTGGAATGTCCGTCTTCCCTCTTGTTCAGTTTCTCTTGATATCATGAGTAGTGACATACAGAGTGAAATCTCAGCTGCAAGAATCACCGGCACATTCTTACCCATGGAGTAGTCACCAACCAGGTACTCTTTCACCTCGGACTTGTCCCCACTGTGTACTGTTTCCAGAGCACTGAACAAGGGTCTCCATCCCGACTGGATCTGCGTGGAGCACACTTCAACCAGCTCACCGATGGATGTGACCACCTGGAACGGGCAAAGGAGGCGGCACTTAACAGAGGCACGAGAATTTCTGGGAAGGGTAATGTCCTCCTCTGCCCCCTATTAGTTAGTTTTAATGAAAGAGAAAAACCAGAAGGCAGACAGGCTCACTCAAGAATCTCCCATGTGGCCAGAGTGTATAAATTTGCCTTTTACTAGTAATTAATGTTGCTGAGCAAATTTTTTATAAGACTATGAGGTCGTCTGTTAATTGTTTGCTGTTTTTTAAACTGAGTGTGTGTCTCTTTGTCTTTTTATTATTGCATTGTTAGCGCTCTGTATATAATGTGAATATTCAGGTCCTCCCTGAGACATATAGTTTGCAAATATTTGTCACAACTTGGACTTGTCTTTTTACCTTTTAAAATGGTCCCTTTTAAAGAACAAAATTCTCAACAACAATAAACTCTAATCAGTTTTTCTTTTTAATGGGTCATGCTGTCAGTATTTCTAAGAAATCTTTCCCTAATCCAAGTTCTCAATAATTGCCTTCTATGCTTTTTTCTAGAAATACTTAGTTCTTGCTCTTTTATGTAAATAATGACCTATTTTTGAGCATTTTTTTTCTTGGTGTATGTGGTAAGAGAAGAGTGTAAGTTCATTTTTCTTGAGTATGTTCTAGCACCATTTTTCTGGAAATAATTTTCTCTTTGACCAAATGGGCTATTTAGAATTTTGGCTTTTTGATTTCCAAACATTTGGACATTTTCTAATTTTTTTTTAAAATTTTGAATTCAATTCCATATGGCTGGAAAACATACTTGATATGACTTCAATTCTATTAAATGTATTGAGACTTGTTTTATGGTCTAACAGATTCATGGATAATGTTCCAAAGTGCACTTGAAAAGAATGTGTATTCTTTTGTTGGACAGAGTATTCCAGGTGTCAGTTTGGCCATGCTGGTTAATACTGTTCATTTCCTATATCCTGATTTTCCATCTATCAACTACTAAGAAAGGAGTGTTAAAATGATCCACTATAATTATTTTTCATTATTATGATGTAAAATACGCATGATGTAAACTTACCATTTAACCATTGTATAAAGTTCATAAAGTTCAATGGCATTAAGTAACATCATGCAACTATCACCTCCTCATGTATTCTCAGAGTATGTTCATCTTCCCAAACTGGAACTATGCACCCATTGAATAATAACTCTCCATTCCACTCCCTTCCCTATAATTCTTACATTATCCATATCTTCTTTGAATTCTGTTTTTGCTCTATGTACTTTAAGGCTTTATTGTTAGGTACATACACATTTTTATTGATATGTCTTCTTTCATAATTACGAGATGTCTGTTTCTAGTAATATTTCTTCTATTAATGTCTTTTTGCCTGACATTAACACAGTCATCTTGACTCTCACGATTCCAATCTGCTTCACTTACTGTTTTCAGTCCTTTCCTATCAACCTATTGGTGCCTTTTAGACAAACTGAAGACTGTATATCTTGCTGTTTTATCCAGTCTTGCAATTTCTGCCTTTTGATTGAAGTTTAGTCAATATACATTTTTAACATCTTTAATGAGTTATAAATAACATTTCATAAATCCTACCTATTTAAAGCATAGATTCAAAGTTTTCAAAGGATATTTACAGACTTATATGACCATCACCACAATCTAATGATAGCACATTTTATTGAATGAGTATACCACATTTTATTTATCCATTATCAACTGATAAAATTTGGGTTGTTTTTAATTATTTTGCTATTATAACTAATGTTGCTATGAATACTTGAGTACAAGCTTTTCTTTTGTTTTACATTTTAAAATTCTTTTTAGTGGTTATATATTATGTGGAGTTATACTGGTGGTGTATTCATTTATGAACAGGAAAGTTATGTCTGATTCATTCTACTGTCTTTCCCATTCTCATCCCCCCAATCTCCCCTGACCCATCCAATGAACCTCCACTCATTCCTCCCCCCACCTATTGTCAGTCAGCAGTTGCATATCAGAGAGAATGAGAACATTTGGCCTTTAGTTTTTTGGGATTGGCTTATTTCACTTAGCATGATATTCTCCAGTTCCATCCATTTACTGGCAAATGCCATAATTTCATTCTTCTTTATGGCTGAGTAATATTACATTGTATATTAACCACATTTTTAAAATGCATTCATCTGTTGAAGGGTACCTAAGTTGGTTCCTTAGCTTAGCTACTGTGAATGGAGCTGCTATAAACAGCTATTGTGAATGGAGATGCTATAAACATTGATGTGGCTGCACTGCTATAGTATCCTGATTTTAAGTCCTTTGGGTATAGACTGAGGAGTGGGATAGCTGGGTCAAATGATGGTTCCATTCCAAGTTTTCTGAGGAATCTCCATACTGCTTTCTAGAGTGGTTGTACCAATTTGCAGTCCCACCAGCAATGTAAGAGTATGCCTTTTCCCCCATATCCTCAGCAACACTTATTGTTGTTTGTCTTCTTAATAGCTGCCATTCTGACTGGAGTGAGATGAAATCTTAGGGTAGTTTTGATTTGCATTTCTCTAATTGCTAGAGGTATTAAGCATTTTTTTTCATGTATTTGTTGACTGATAGCATTTCCTCTTCTGTGAAGTTTCTGTTCAGTTCCTTGGCCCATGTATTGATTGGGCTATTTTTTTTTGTTGTTGTTTAGCTTTTTGAGTTTTTTTTATATACCCCAGAGATTCGTGCTCTATCTGATGTGCAAGTGGTAAAAATTTGCTCCCATTCTGTAGGTTCTCTATTCACCTCACTGTTTCTTTTGCTGAGAAGAAGCTTTTTACTTTGAATCCATCCCATTTATTGATTTTTTTTATTTTAATTCCTTCACTATTGGAGTCTTATTAAGGAAGTTGGGGCCTACTCAGACATGATGGAGATTTGGGTCTACTTTTTCTTCTATTAGACCCAGGGTCTCTGCTTGTTTTTTTTTTTTTTTTTCCCAGAATCTCTCTGTATTGAAGTGATCTTTCTATTCCTGTATTTTCTCTCTGATTTCACTCTTTATACTGTTCTTTACTTCACAGACCAATTTAACCATGAACATTCTAAACTCCTTCTATGACATTTCTTCCACTGTGGTGTTGATGGATTCTGTTACTGGAGTATCTTGATTTGAGGTGGTTTATTCTATTGCTTTCTCATGTTGTTGTGTCTACCCGTCTAATGGTTTGGATCTGAGGCAGTAGAGTTTCTACCCTGAAGGTTTCCACGACCTCACCGCTGAGAAGCTACCTGTCTGCTTTCTTGGTTCCATGCCACAGAGCAGCCAGGAAAGCAACCTCCTCTATTCCTCCATCTTGAAAACTGTATTCATAAGATTTCTATGAATATTTGTTTTCATTTCTTTTGGGGACATACTATTGGAGGAATTAGACTGTTTCTCATATAAGGTACATGGTTTACACTTCTACCAGTAGTATATAAGGGTTCCAATTTCTCTGCATGTTCACCAAAGTTGCCAGCATCTTTCTTTTTTGATTGAAGTCATCCTAGCAGTTGTGAAGTTTGTCTCGTTGTGGGCTTGATTTGCATTTCTCTAATGACTAATGATTTTGAGCATCTTTTTTTCCACTGTGCATTTCATGCTATTTTTGCATGGTTCTCTCTACACCCAACATTTTGGTTTTTGTTTTTCATATGCATCCTTTTGTTCCTATGTTCTCCCTTTACTGCTTTATTTCGTGCTAAACACACTTTTGAATGTCACTTAAATTATTTTTTGGTGCTGAGGGTTGAACCCAGAGCCTTAAGTGCACTAAGTACACATTCTACCCCTGAACTACACCTTCATCTCTGCTTAGTTTTTATCTATTTTGTGTGTGCATGTGTGTGTGTGTGTGTGTTACTCTCTTGATTGTGTAATATGTACCACATTATTACAACAAGTTAACAGACTTAATTTTTGCAAAACAGCAATTTTACTTCTACATATCTCCACTAACTGTCCTTTTTTTGCTAACTTTATTTACACTACATTTTTCTATTTAATCAGTTCAACAATATAATGCCAGAGTTATTGCTTTATACATTATATATTTTGAAATAAAAGATGAGAAACATCCAATTTTTAACTATCTAACCAAATACGTATGCTTTCTCCTTATAGAATAGAGTTACTACCTTGTGCTATTTCTTTTCTGTATGAAGTTTAGTTTCTGGTAGGATAGGTCTACTGGAAGGAAATTCTCTCAATTTTTATTTATCTAAGACTGTTTTTTATTTACCTTCATTTTTGAAGGGTAATTTCTTCAATTATTCATTGAATTATTCATTGACAGTTTTTTTCTTTTTTCACTTTTGGTACATTAAATATGTCATTACATTGTCTTCTAGGCCCTTCATTTTTTCTTAGAAGTCAGCAATTAATTCTAATGCTATTCATCTAGTAATGAGCTGTCTTTCCCTTGTGACTTTCAAGGTTTTGTCACTGTCTTTGAGCAGTTTGAGTATCACGGTCTATTGTAGCCGTCTTTGTGTTGAAACTAATTGGAATTCCATTTTTTCTCCAAATATAGTACCCCACCCCTTTATTTGCCTGGCCCTCTCAATACATGTGTGTTCCTATGGTTGATGTCTTCAAGGCTTTACTTCTAGTCAAACTTATGTCTCTGATCTTGAGGATGGATGGTTCCTATTAATTTCTATTTTTTAGTTCACTGATTCTTTTTCCTCCCTCCCTCCCCACCTCTCTCTCTCTCTGTCTCTTTCTTGCCATGGCAAATCCTTCTGGCAAACCCATCTAGCTAAATTTTCATTTTAGTTATTGCCCTTTTCTTCTCCGGAATTTGCATTTTCACAATTTCCATTTCTCTGTTTAATTCCCTATTTTCGAGTCCTTGGAATGATATTTTATTTTAATTTCCTGAGCATATTTATAGAAGCTGTTTAAGCCTCTGTCTCCCACACCTAACACTGGGATCACTCTAAGTCAGTTTCTATTTACTATCTTCCCCTCTAAGTTTGCCCCACTCTTTCCTTGGCATGTCTCGTTTACCACCTCTACTGTCTGAAACTAGACCTTTTAGATAATATATTTAACAATGGGGGATTCTGATTTAATTTAGGGTGGGGTTTATTTTAAACAAATTAACTTGAAACTAACAGTGGAATTTGTTTTCCCCCACGGTATGAGGTGATGATGTCTGCTCTGTTTTTAGTTAATTTTTATTTTTCTTTTAGTCTGACTTCTTATGTTCATCCCTGTGTGTGGTCAGCTGACGATGTGGGCAGAGACTGTAATCAAACCCCAGCTTTTAAGGCTTCCACTCTTTGCCAATCCATGAGTGTAGGTTGGGGAGGATATGGGAGGTTCAGCCAGATCCTACATCTCCCTGGTCTTTGACTTTCTGATGGGATCTTTGTGGTTTATCCCTCTTATGTCCACATTTCCGTCAGCCAGTGAGGTGCTTATCTAGTCCATGAATCTCTAGTTTCCAGGATCTTATGTTCTATCCCCCTGACCCACATTTTTCCCCTTTAATTTTAACTGATATATAAAAATAGTACATATGGGGTACCATGTGATATTCTGATACATGTATACATCGTGCAATGTTTAATCAGGTTAAATCTAGATGTCTCCTCAAATTTTGGTGACATTCAATATCCTTTCCACAAGCTTTTTGAAATAGATAGTATATTATGGTTCTCTATAATTATCCTACTGTGCAATCGCACACCAGAACTTCTTACTCCTATTTATAACTTAATATCCACTGATTGACCTCTACCATCCCTCCCTTTTCCCTACCCTCTCTAGTCTGTGGTAACTACCATTCTACTCTGAACTTCTATGAGATCTTTTTTTTCCTCCCATATTCCACATATGAGTGAGATTATGTGGTACTTGTATTTCTGAACCAGGCTAGTTTCACTTAACATGACCGCTAGTTCTATCTGTGTTGTGGCAAATAACAAGATTTCATTTTCTTATGGCTGAATAGTATTCCATTGGATATATGTAGGTTTTCCTATTTATCAGTTGATGGATCCTTAAAAAGTTGTTTCCATTTCTTGGGTATTATTATGATATTTATTGCTACAATTGACATGGAAGTGCCGATGTCTCTTCCATATGCTAAATTCATTTCCTTTAGCATGTACCTAATAGTAGGATTACTAGATTATGATAGTTGTATTTTTAATTCTTTGAGGTACTGTCATCTGTTTTTTGCCAGTGTCTGTACTAATTTACATTCCCACCAACAGTTGTAGAAAGGTTCCCTGTCTTCACATCTTTGTTAGCACTTACTTTTAGTCTTTTTGATAACATCCTTAAAAAAAAAAAACAGTAAGGTACTATCTCATTGGGTTTGGGTTTTCATTTCCTTGAAGATCAGTGATGTTGAGCTTTATTTAATTTATTTAATATACTCACTGTCCATTCATTTTTCACCTTTTAAGAAATGTCTATTTAGGTCTACTGCCCATTTTTAAATTGGATTGTTTTATGCTATTGAGTTTTTTGTTCCCTATGTATTCTGGGTATTAACCCTTCGTGAAACATACGGTTTACAATATTTTCTGTCATTCTGTAGATCATCTCTTCACTCTGTTCTCATGTTACTTTTCTTACTCCTTCACAGCTCACCTTAGGCTAGCAAGTTTTGGACTCCCTGGTTCATTTCCTAGTAAATCTATCACATTCTGTTGACAGGCCAATGGTTGCTTCCCTCTTCTCCAAAGCAAGTCTGTCTCTATAGCAGAAAAGCTGACTTTCCCAGTTAGCCCCACACTGGTCAAACTACTCTTCCTGCCCACAGAGCTTGAGAGTACACGTGATGGGAGAAGTCTCTGGCAAGGACGCAGACCCTCCACTGCTCATAACTGAAGTTCTCGCGTGAACCATTTTTAAGAACATATGCTATTCCATTTGGTGTCTACCATGGATCACATTTTGGAAGCTTTAAATTATCATCTGACAGTTTTGTCCAGTTTCATGCTTTTCTTTCTTCTTTTTTTTTGAGGGGGGGGAAAGGATTTACTAACCTCTTTGTTCCACCACAGCCAATGTTTCTCCTGTCCTTAATCTTTCTGAACACATTTAAGCATAGTTATTTTAAAGCCTACCTGATAACTCAGCTATCTGGGTTCCTATGTGTGTATCTATTTTTATTGTTTTTGTTTTCTATGACATAGTATTTCCAAATGAGCCTGATTTTTTTTTTTTACTAAATGTAGATATCACACCTGTAAATCAAGAAATAGTCTGAAGGTCAGGGTAATGGTGGTATCAGTCAGCAAGGTGCCCATGCTTATGGTAGGCACTAGAAATCTCACATCACCTGGATCTCATGTCAATGATTGGGATCACTTGAAGATGGGAATACTTTCTGTCATGACTAGTCTATTTAAGGCTCAGTCTTCTTCCTAGGATGTTTAGAAGTTACCAGAATGGCATGTCCTAGACTCAGCTTTGCTTAGCTTCTTAGCTTTTAAGTTTTCTTTTTCAGTTTGCGTTCAGGAAAAGCAGACTAAAGCCCCAGGAACACCACTCTAGGTATTCTTTTTCTCCCAAATTCTGGCCCTGTAGTTCTTCATTGTCTTGTATTCCGATGTCTTCAAGTGATTGAAAAAATAATTTTTTTAATCCAACTTTTTCTAGTTGTTTCTCTTTTGGAAGGTTGATTTGAACTAGTTAGTTTATTATTATTGGAATCTCTCAACCTACTTGTTAGATGTCAATTCATATTTTCATTCATTTCTTTTCTCTCCTTAAACTTACATATTGATTTGGTACTCTATGTGGAAGATAACAATATTTCAATTCAGTTCTTTTTAGCTCTAATGGTGCCATCTGTTGCTTTGGCAGTTCAATCTACTGTTTTGTTTTCCTGTGTGTCTGGTGATTTTTTTTCCCCTTAAATACCATGAGCTCACATATATTGAAACTTTATTTGTGGTATTCTTCTGTGGCTGAGTTGACATGAGTTCCTCCAGGTAGATTCTGTGTGATGCCTGTGGGAAGCTTTTCAGACTCCTGAGGCTATGCTACTTCATACACGGATCCCAGGAAAAGGCCAGCTTGCAATTTTCAATCCTAGAGAGCTATTTATCTATTTTAAAAAATCTCTACTAAGAGCCAATGTTAGTAACAAGTTGCAAGTATTCTTGGTGAGGGTGGCACTTGGGCTTGTTTCTACTTCAATCCCTCTCAGCTACTGCTTCACAAAGTGAGGATTTTCTTCTGTCCCTAGGCCCTCAAAAATGTGATATGCAGAACTCCTGCTTCACCTGATGGCAAATCCCTCCAGGAAAAATCAGCTGCAGAGCTCTGCTTCCTTGGTGGCTTCCTATTGCTGCTTAGTTTATGGCATTTAAGCCTTTCTTTCTTTTTAAAAAGTGTCTTTATTGATGCATGACAATTATATATACTAGCAGGATTCATTGTGACATATACGTACCTGCACGTAACACAATTTGATTAAGTCCTTTCTCTAGTACCTCCTCTTTCCCTTCCTTTTTCCCTGCCCATCTCCCTTCCTCCACTGTTTTCCCTTCTATTTTTGTGAGCTCCCTTTTTTATTCCTTTTGTCTCTCTAGCTATATGTCATTGTATTTAAAAGGAAATTTAAAACCTTTATTCAACATTGTAAGTGGATTTTAAAGAAAGGTTCTGTTTGCATTTCCAGCCCTCCATCCTCTTAGATATGAGGTCTGCTGCTGGTTTCTTTCCAGTCTGTCTCCCAGTGGAGAGGACCATATTAAGAGTTCAGCCTAGATAGAAGAGGGGGGACCAGTAGAGCCATGGGGTTTAGCTCCAATCCCAGTTCCAGCAATCATTAACTAGGTATCCCTGGCCAAATGCTTAACCTGTGTTTTCTAATGACCCAAAGTGGGGTTCTTGGAAAGATTATGTACGCAGAGCTCCTAGAACCGTGCCTGCCACCACGCTCGCTGTTAGATCTGGTGGTGCGGAACACCGCGTCACACTGACCTGGTCTTGGACATCTTCATCACACAACTCCAGCTGCATGATACGCTCAAAAGGTCGGAAGAGTGCTTCATTGAAGTGAAAATGAGGCAGCTCGTTCCAGTCGGTGAGAACCTCTGTCAGGATGTCATGGATGAAGGAAACTGCCTTCTGGGACACGTGTCTCTCCTTATGGCAGGCAGCCTACAGTGTGCAGGAGAGTGGAACACCAGGGGGACATCAGTAGGAAGCACCTGGTTTGTGACAGCTTTCCCAGTCCACCTCATTACACTGAGGGAGTAAGTTTCTAGCAATTTTTTTTTTTGCTTTTTCTTCAACATGATAATTTTCCTGCATGACACAGAACATGCTCACCGGAAGGACACCAGAACCTCATCAAGGAACTGCTCATGACTAAGTTCTTCGTCATGCCCCAAACATGAAGATCAGGTGAACCATCTGTCCCTCAGTGAGGTGGGTTGGTTGCAACAAGAGTTCTGACTGGTTCACATCTCCTTATATCTGCACCCTTTAGAAGTCCTGTCCCATACTGACCTGAATTTGGACATGGGACTTTCTTTGGCCAGTAGCACAACAGTGAACATTATGTAAGTAGAGAATTAAATAGTTGTGATGTGGGATTTACTTTCTTGATGTGCTTGGGAATTCTATGAATCTCATGTGAACAGGCAGAGGCTGGTTTGTTGGAGGTCAATCTACAAGAAAGGCCATGCACAGAGGGACCAATTTGCCCAGCCTTCCCAGGGCCACGAACCAGTTGGCCCTGGTCTTTGAACCAGCTGACTAAATTGGCCAAGCTGGGCCAGTCAGGAACTACCCAGATAAACCGTCCTCAAGTTTCTGACCCAAAGAATCACAAGCTAAACACCTGGTTGTTGTTTGAAGCTAGTAGATTTGGGGGGTATTGTATAGTATATAGATGATACACTCTCTTGTGACTAAACTGATATTTTCTGCTCCTTTATTCTACTAGAATGTTCTTAGGTTAGAAATTAAGTTCCAAAAAAAAAAATATTTATTGTGTAACATTGCCTTTACTGGGTAAGTGCTGAAACAACAGCATTACTCTTAAGAGGCTACAGCACTTTTATTCTTAATGGGCTATTAAGAATAGTTACCACTGTAAAATGGGACAATGCTTCCCCCTGCCCATTTACAAGTAGCCAGTCATCCTGTATTAAGATGCTTAGAGACAGAGTTCCCATTAACTGCTTTCTTGGAAAGCATAAAGGTCTTAGTGTTAATTTTGTTGGGAAAATCAGGACATGTGGTTCCCCTGAAAGAACACTCTCCCAAGTAATTAAGTTATTAGAAAAAAGAGAGTGGCAGGAACCAAAGACATTGTAATATTAATGTATAAAAGTGAAGATATTAGGAACTCTCTGCTTTTTTTTTTTTTTTTTTTTTTGCTACCAGGGATTGAACCCAGGGGTACCTACCCACTGACCTGTATCCTCAGTCCTTTTTTATTTTGAGACAGGGTCTCACTAAGTTGGTTAGTGCCTTACTAAGTTGCTAAGGCTGGCTTTGAACTTGTGATCCTCTGGCTTTAGCGTCCTGAGTCACTGGGATTACAGGCATGTGCCACCATGCCCAGCCCCAGCTCTGCTTGTCTTTTGGCTCCAGACTCAGACAGACAGTAGATCCTGAATAATAAAGACCTGGGGGTATAAAGAATTGTAAAGAGAGATGGCCACGGTGGGACCAGGGTGGCACTGCCTCGTGGGGTGAGTCTTTGGACACCTTGAGGTACAATCGGGGAACAATGGTGAGCAGGTGATGAGAGAGCTCTTGCTGCCCCATGGCCACTGTGCTGATAGCTGCTGCTATGCCGTTTGGCTGCAGGACATCCCTGCATTAGTAGCCCAGCCCCTTCCCACCTCCCAGGCTCACCTCCACCAGATGCGGGGCCACGACACTCCAGCAGCGCATCACATGCAGCAGGGGCCGCGCCCTGCTCCGCACGATCCTCAGCATGGCATCCCCCAGGCGGAAGAGGTGGAGCGCGCTTTTTCTGTCTTGGGTAGATTTCACTTCTCCTACAGAAAGGCAAGACATAGAAGCCAGAAAGCCCAAACTTGAAAATCATCTGGCCTATTTGAATCGGAGAGGGAATAGTTGAGAATCAAGGCAGTGTTCTCAGACCAGAGGATTCTTTGGCATAGGTTAACCGAATAAAGGGGATGACCCTCCATTCAAAAGAGACCAACCAGGTGGTTCACTCAGCAAGGACGGCACCTCTCTCTTGTTCACCACCAAGTCTTCAGTCCCTGGGATGTGACAGGTGTGAAAAATATTTGTTAAAAGAAGGAATGCTGTATAGTTAGGTAGGTGGCTGGGGAGTCGGACGGCCTGGACAAAAGTCCTGGTTCCATCATTTAGTAGTTGTGCCTTGATGGGCCAAAGATTTCTTTCTAGCCCCTAATTATCTGTGAAACTGGATAATCATGCCTACTTCTTAAAGTTGCTTTAAGGATTACATAATGTGATAATACACATTAAGTGCTCAGTTTCACGCCTGGTACATACTAACTGATGAGTGCTTTTAGCTATTGTGATTACTGTTCCTGTCATCCTCTGCCAGTCCTTAATGGCATTTCAGCAATGTTTTCAGAGTAGACCAGACCAGGCTCTTTTGCGGTCCAGTAAAGTGCATCCATTTAACCTGCTCTGTGTGGCTCCAATATAATTCTTGCCTACTCTGGTTTCTTGCTTCTTCTTTGCCACTGTTCCTCTAGTTTTCCCTACTTGCTTCTTGCTTGTGTCCCATTGCTACCCCAGGCATCTTCCCAAAAGCTGATCTTTATCTGGCTCTTCTAACCACTAGACTCCTTTCTAATTGGTCATGCCACATCAAATAACTCCAGAACAGTGATAATAGTTGAGAATAACCACAGACCTTTACTGAACCAGACATTGTGTTGGTTCTCTACATCTTTAATCACTGTAATTTTAAATCAACCTTAAGAAGTAAATATAATTATTGCCACTTTATGGGGTGAAACATTGAATGCCTGAAAGATGAAATGATGTGCTCAGATGGCGCAGTTGGAAAGTAGTAAAGGCAGTATTTTAATTCAGATCTGATGGACTCCAAAGCCAGAGCTCCTTCCACCAGTTTGCCACCTCTTCCTGATCCTGCTCACTGTTTCTCTGTAAGCTCAGAGCTTCCTGTTGTCTCTAACACAAAAGACTTTGAGGGCTACCACTGCTCTCAGAGATGCTCTGGAAGTTTTATATAGCAAAAAATTTAAAGTCTATTAAAAACTAGTAGGGAAAGGACTGTGGTTCTCAAATCAAAATCTACAGTCAGCATCATGAGGCCAAATACTTAGAACCTCAGATTCCTAACATGGAAGGGACCTCAGTGATTATACTTTGCTACCTGCTGCCGCCATCCAAGGTCTGTTCCCAGCACACAGATTATGTGAGCAACATGCCACTCATTTGGAACTCGGGCAACTTGATACAACTCCATTCCTTTCCTGGGGCTGCCCTTCAGGAAGCCTTTTCTCTTCACCTGGCCTCATCTGTGAAGGCAGTGATACTGACCCATCTTTAGTAAGATAAACCTGAAAGCAGTTTCCTAAGGGAAGGATCAAGCTTCTGCTAACCCTTCCATTTTTCTCTTCTACCATCCCTTCTGAAATCAGTGGCTTTCTGCAAGCTGGCTGGACTCAGGCAAGTCTGGGCTTGTGTGATATGGAGAAGGGACACAACCCCCACGGGATGCAAGCACAAACCTCAGCAGAACCACCCAGCCTGCCTCCCCCATGAGCAGCAGCATTGACAGAATGTATCACCCTTTTCATGTTGTGCCTCAAAACTGAAAGAGAAGCTTGCACTTGAACTTCCCTAGCGTGACCTGGTGAGAAGGGAATGTGGATTTGAATCTTAGGCGTGCTGCTGGCATCAGAGACCTGGGATGTTTCCTGCTCACTTCCCGGCACAATTCCTTCTGGGAAAGAATTACCTGGCATTGCCAGAGAGTAATCGACTGTATCAGTAACAGAATGGAAAAGCTGGGACTGGGATGCTTTCTTCAGCTGGTAAAGGAAACCTCCCAAAGCCATTAGGTTCAGCTTATCTGTAGCATCTTCAAAGAGCCTGGGTGCAAACAGAGGACATCTGTTAATTTGCGAACAATTCATCAAGGTCTTTATGACAGCATGATTATGGTAATTTTCTTGAAGTGATTAATGAAAATGCTGGAAAACACTGTAGACAAACGTATGGTATTATTTTATCTGTTACTACTGTGCACAAATTTGTGCTAACCATGGGATGAGGATCCAAACGGTACAAAGCATTAAAAAAAACCAAACCTTGTATATTCAAGGTAATTAAGTAATTGACGGTGGAATCCTCTGTATTAGCTTCAATTCCATCGCTATATATATTTTAAAACTCAGTAAATTAACCAAGAGGCTTCTGTTTGCCTATAATTAATGAATATAACACTGGATTAAGACTATACACCCAGAGCTATAAGGGAGCTCAAATATCTTTTGGAAGAAAGAGTGTTCCCCAGGGCTGGGTGGAACTCAAGGGTAGAGCTCAGGGGAGCGCTTGGCTTGTGTAAGGCGCTGGGTTCCATCCCCAGCCCGTACCACACACACAAATGCTCCCTGGTCATGAACTTCCTAGCCAGTTGTTCTTGTTTTCCATTTAGTTGGAGACAGACATTTCTAGCAGAAGGACTTAGGAGGGAGGACGGGAGTACAAAAATTGGGGAAGGATCCCTGGAATGAGGAGTGTAAAGGTCAAACCTTAGTTTCATGCAGCCACAGAGAGGAGGGAGCAAGCCAGCCTGCTGTTGCTCTTGGGTCCCCCCGCCCCACCGCCGTGGGAATACCAGAGGGCAGCTGGCCCTGTGGGATGCCATGTGCTGCTTGAGGGGAGTATCATTAGTAGAAATGGAGTCCTGAGCCTTTTTCAAGGAGTAAAATAAGGTCTAAGATGGAAACTGGTAGATTAAATATTTACAAATTTACTGAAACTAACACATTTTGATGACTGTTTTGTAATTCCAATTTGATGCCATTGGCTTCTGGGTGCCATCAACCATTCCTTGTCCCCCGTCCTAGTAAGAAAACAGGGGTACATTATAACCCTACCTGACATCTGCTTATTACTTCCCAGACTCTAAAACACTTTCATGGCCAACTTGTTGAGTTGAAATGAATGTACTGGTTGTACATGTGGATATTATAAGAATCAGTGGAGAAACTAAGTCTCAGTGCAAGTATTCTATAGGTGTGACCAGGCAGGTCAGTGTCAAAGTCAGGGCTGTCTAAGCCCCAGAGCAGGGAATGCTCTGTCCACTTTCCCAGCCCCTTTCTGTGTGTCCTCTCTAAATAAGCTTCATGGTGCCAGTTCTAGGAAGCGTGGGGCATGATGACCACATGCCCAGGAGTTAGGTGAGGTGTACCATGTGTGATCAAAAGCACTTTCAGCATCAGGAAGTGTCACCAACCAGTTGGGGCCATTGTGGATTTTCCCTTAACATAGTTGTTGTGCATCAACCAATAACATGTGTTCCTGGGAGTGGGATTTTGTGAATAGTAAGAATCACAAAAACAATGGATTTTTACTATTCGCCAAGCTCTGTTCTAGGTGCTGTTAGGTGTACGGATGAACTTAACCTCACGATTGCCCTGTGGGAAAGTTACTTTCCTATTTTACTAATGAGGAAATCAGGGCCCAGGAGGTGAAGCTGCCCAAGATGCCAGCTGAACTGCAGGTAGCCTGCCTCCCCGCCTGAACACAGTCATTAGAAATCAGGTCCTTCTGAGAATGGGGTGTGGTGAGACAGAAGTGCCTGAAAAATACTGAAATGGGTTTAAAGGACTGGCTAACAAGTCAAGTTGCCCCTGGGCAAATTCTGAGACCAATCAGATAGATGTGGGCCTCCTCCTTGGGGGGTGTGGGATGAGGGCACACACCTGTCAGCCTGGGTGGAGAGGCTGAGGACCACCTTGGCCGCACTGCTCCCGCTCATGAGGCTGCCACCGCGGAAATCAGAGGCCCGGCCCCGGCTGCCTTCCCGGACCAGCTCTTGGATGGAGAGGGGCTGGACCACAGGGGCCGTGCTCAGGGAAGGCCCCTGCTCCAGGCTCGGCTCCTGGGAGGGACCCTCACTCTCAAGGTCCCCAAGGAGTCCAGAGCCCCCCGATGCCTTCTGGGGCTGGCTGATGGTCAGAGGGGGTTGTGAGGTGCCGTCACTGAAGTGGGTGTGCTCCAACGTGCCCACGTACTCACACACCCTGGAGAGAGCCAAAGACAAGCAGCTCTTAGGTGCCGCAGCTCATTCAGCCAACACACGTCCACCCCACAGTGAAATACAAAGGAAATTAAACCAGCTCTGCAGCCCACCCCACCTCCTCCCCACTCATAGTCCACCCTTTCTTCCTTCTCTCCCCTTACTATGCACCTATAAATATCTATCCATGCCCACACATATACATTTTTTTTTTAGTTGGATCATACAGGCTTCAAATGGGTGAGGGGTTCCTCAGATTCTCTCAGTCATCACCCTGTCTGGGAGAAAGAAGGGCAAAGCAGCCCACCTCACCCACTTTGTCCTTCCCAGCTCACTGGTGTACCTAGACTCTGGCCATTTGAGCTAGTTTCTCCAAGGGACCCTTTCCCCCCTATACAGTGTTCTGATTAGGAGTTGGGAAGTGTTTCCTTACTATGGGATCCTACAACTAGCACATGACGGACAGGCCCTCCTACCACAATGGGGTTCCACCCAGTCAAGTCCTGCCTGGTCCTGATAAGCTCCACATACCTCATTGTGGGTGTGAGGTATGGGGACTTGGGACAGTCCCCGAACATGCCAAACACAGAGCAGACTAACAATATGTGCAACTGCCAGTTTCTGTTTCCAGTTGAACTTGGGACTCAGATACTTTGTAAGAAAGAGGTCTCTCATCTCAGAAGAATCCAGTTACTGGGGAAGGGCACCCTAGTTAATCCATGGGATTGTTAGCAATCAGATTTTTTTTGATTCTATACATATTGCTCGGTGCCGTCTGAACTTTTTTCCCTGTCAGTCATCACCACCCTGTATACTGAAGCCTGTCTTGCCTCAGGCTGATTTATCCTAGTCCTTTCATACCTTCCTCTCAAGCTGGCTGGTTTTTTTTCAACCCTTGATTATTCTGTGTGCTTTCCCCTTTGAAATTCAACAAACACCTGTGGCTATGTTTGCTTTGGTGCTGTCAAACTGAACCCAATCTGGCTGGTGCTCTGGGCTGTTGCCCTGATGTTCCTGCCTCACTTGCCACTTGGTGAGGTCTCAAGGCCTTTGCAGAGGGAATAACAAGGCACAGTCAGACACCTGTCCCTTGCCTGTTTGGTGAATGGTACTCCTGCCATTGAACTGGGTCTTCCGTGAAGCCACAGTGTAGGGAGAGGTGCTTTTTGTGTTAGTCATGGGAGGACCTGGACTCTGTGCTTTTCACCTTACAGGACTCTGCACTATGTAATTGATGGGGGTTCGTTTTCACTTTGATACTACAAAGTTCAAAGGCAAGTTTTTGAACTGTCTTTGGCACAGAAGTACTATTCCAGTTTTCCTTTACTTGAATTAAAGTAGGCGTCTTTAATTACTTTATATAAACATGCATCTATTCAAAATCCTTCTTTCAGTAAAGAGGACATAGGTAAACATGTTATATTATAGCCAAGACCATTTTTACCTTTGCATGCTATTCACTTAGCTTACGTGATCTTCCTCCATCCTTTACTTAAGAAATTGACTTTTCCTCCTTGGTATAACACACCTGCCTCTCCTGGCAATGTCAATAGATAAATCACAATTCCCTAAATTCAGTTCTGTCCCTCCATTCTCCAAAACACACATTCAGTGGGGCCTTTATATTTCCCTTCTCTTTTTATCTCTCATCTGGAGTGTACTCAAATTCTGTGAATGATCCTAATCCACGTAAGAGCAGGGAGCCCCTTGAGTCTATGCTCCCCACCACCCCCGGGGCCTCCCAAGGCAGGGCTGGTGCCATGGGCAGGGGTGAGGATCCCGTCATGCACCTGAACACGTGTGGCCAGCAGTCCGGGTTGTGGCTTCCCATTTCCAGGCCTACGCTGAGGATGGCATCCATGCACAAGACGTGGGCTGTGTGCAGCCACACCCCCTGCACCTTCCCCATCTGCTCCAGTTTCTGCTCCACTTTTAGTTTCACTGTGTCAGAAAGACATTATTAAAATAACAGTCTGAACGAGGGAGACAGAAAGGGAGAGAGAAAAGATGGGAATGAAAGAATGTGTCTTCATGCAAGGGCGAAAGGGAAATGAGACGTCACTGGCAGTGAATGCTTCTCTGGCCTATCCCCACGGTTCATGCCAACGACCTGTCAGACAGGCCCCATTCAAACTGGTGACCCCAGCTCTGGCTCTGAAGTCAGACAGATCCTGAGCTGGTAGGTGTATATCCTTCCGGCCCCATAACTCTGATTCAGGCATAGCAGTGTGGATGGGCTTCATATGCCAACGCCAGCTAAAGCCATCTGTGCCCAGAGCTTTTACCCTCCCCTGTACTCAGATTGGTGTTGTAGAGGAACTCCTGGCAGTCTGGAAGTTCTGAGAGTGTTTAATGTTATACTTTCCTTGCAGTGGTCATCTCATAATCAACTATGTGTGCATATTCTGATCACCAGGGAGACTTCCGTATAAGTGAAAATTAGCATATCATTTCACTCCCTGAGTTTACATTATATATAAGAGCAAATTATTATAATTATAAATAATTAGTCAGGCACGGTGGCGCATGCCTGTAATCCCAGTGGCTCAGGAAGCTGAGACAGGAGGATCTCAAGTTCAAAGCCAGCCTCAGCAAAAGGGAGTTGCTAAGCACCTCAGTGAGACCTTGTCTGTAAATTAAAAAATACAAAATAGGGATGAGAATGTGAATGTGGTTCAGTGGTTGAGTGCCCCTGGGTTCAATCCCTGGTGCCCTCTCCACTAAAAAAAAATAATAATAATTATAAATGACTAATGAGAAAGGATGTGGGCATGACCAAATAACACAGTGTCTTCCTTGAATAAAGGTTTCAAGTCCCTAGATTGGTGGGTTAACAGTGATGATCCAAAACCGAGGAAAATAGCTAGTTGACTTTAAAGGACTCTGAACCATATTTCTGTTGTAAAGAACAAAGTGATTTTTAGCAAAACGTCACTTGTCTCATAAATATAATACAAATTTAATTTCTTACTTATTTATAATTAGACTATTTTGGACTTTGGTTTTGTGGCCTTTTAAAGAACTGTCAATGTAAGGATTTTTGTGCGGCTCAGGATTGAACAATCCGTTAAGTAAAATTGTGAGACCTTTGTTTTAGTGGACACTGGGGATCCGTGAGAACTTCTTCTTTCAAGTAGATCTCTAAATATTATTTGAGATTGAGGCACACTCACCTACATTGCTTTTCTGAGTTAAGAGTGTGCAAGTGTTCTAGTGACTAGCACTTTCACGTATGTGGTGACCGTGCTGGTGCAGTCTGGACCCAGTTTGCCTTTCTCCTGCTTGCTGTCTGCCTTTTATCTTCCACTGCTACTGGGAAGGTCATTCCCTCCCTTTAGGTCTAGACAGCCAGAGCATCATCAACAAACTGATTTTAATGAGATAAAACTCAACCCTTTTCTGAGTCCACACAGCTCAGGTTTTCCTCTGACAGGAGTGAAGTCTCCCCAAGTCCCCTCTTGTGGACTGCTTCTGTCTGTTCGATTTTGCCCTTCAGAAAATTAATGGATCTGCCTTGCCCACTATACCCTGAGAGGCCTTCCAATGGGCACCTCCATGAGTCACCAGAGCCAGTGGCATGAGATGTAAACAGCTCAGCCAGGTGGACCCATGGGCTCCTGTTAGTGGCCAACTGCACCTTTCTGGTTACCAGTGGCTAGTGTCTCTCATCTCTACAGGGACCTTCTGTAGGACTGTGTACACCCCTCACCTCAAACAAGCCTGTGACCAGTGGGACTTGTGACTGTGGTGTAGATCTGCAGTGTATGTGTTTGCTGAGGTGTATGGGCATGTGCAGAGGGACACACACCACGCCCAAGGCACCAGGCAGATCTGGCCCTTCAGCTGTTACCTTGTGCTATGGCATCGCTGGGTTCTTGGACTTCTTTTTCCTCTTTTTCTTCCTGGACACAGGAGGCAGCGGCCATCTGGGCAAGGGCTGAGGCGCAGTTAGCAGCAACCCCTTTAGAAGAAACAAACCATTACCCTTAACTGACTTGTCCTCCAGCCACTCACCTGGCAGAACCCCTTCTACATGCTTCTTCCCTGGTGAGTTCTGCAGGGCCCCCCACAGGCCCCTGGTCAGGGACACCACTCCCGCAGTACCTAGGGCACAGCTCAGCCGGGCAGCCTTCCGCAGCCCATCCAGGCTCATGCAGATGGCGTCACGTTCCTTTTGGTTCTGCTCTTTGATGCCTTCAGCTCCCAGAATGAAGGCCAGCCCTTTGGAGCTCCCTGCCATGCGGCCAGTCAGGGGGGTTGATAGCGTATCAATCAAGTTCTTCCAGCAGCCAACCAGAATATAGCGAGCAAATGCCACACCTAGAACAGGAAGGGGTATGGGTCATTTTCCAGAGACAACAACCACCTAGCAAAAAAAAAAAAAAAAAAAAAAAAACGCCTGAGGTTCTCTGGCCATCCAATTTGCAATACTGAGTTGCATGCAATTCTCTGATAGGAAATATAATTCACTGGGTTGGGTTGCATTATGTTTCACTTTGTGCTTATAAATAATAAATGTTACATCATCAGCTGGATGATGCTAAGTAACTTCCATCAGTTACTTTTGCTACCAAGGTGCAATCTCAGTTCCTTTGCGTCACCACACGATGACATAATTGCTGGTAACACAAGCCTGTATCAATGTTCATAAACTCAAGACCCAAGTCCTTACCTGCCACCGTGGAGTCGTCAATTCTCCTGCTCTGGGTGAAAGGAGACTCTGGAGAAGCAGAGGCCATCAACTGGCCACCGATTGCACTGCTCTCTAAGCCATCAATATCTGTCCAAGAAAGAGAGCAAGGTTTTCCCTAAATAAAGCACTCCAGTCAGAGACAAATGGCCAGCGCCATGTTCCATTTTCTTCAACAAGTACCCACTGTATCTATTATGTACTCAGCACACAGCAACTTTCATCAGAATATTGTAAATTTTGTTTTATTCGGTCACTCCATGTTTCTTTCATTTTCAAAGGATTCTTCTGTTATGCTGTTGCATCTTTTGTATGTGAAAAACTAAAGCTAAATTCTGCCATCTCTGTTGTTAGAAAATTTGTTCATTTAAATATTTTGATCTTTGAATACTCTTCTTATTCAAGACCAGCGCATTATTCCCCAAATTTTTTGTGTACACATTACCCTAACGTGGATTTTTCTTTCAGAGCTTCCTCATCAGAATTAATAGGAGAATCAGCCTCTTTGATCAGATGATTGTTTACTCTAATTGTCAAGCACAATAATAGTGCAGAAATAATAATACCTCCCAATTTTCAAACTGTTTTCACCTAACAGTTTTTTTTTCATTTCATTGTCCAAACAACTCAAAGAAAGTAAGCAGGGCTAGGATTATATTTTTCATTTTTAAAAAAGTATCATCATGGGGCTGGGGATATGGCTCAAGAGGTAGTGCGCTCGCCTGGCATGCGTGTGGCCCGGGTTCGATCCTCAGCACCACATACCAACAAAGATGTTGTGTCTGCCGAAAACTAAAAAATAAATATTAAAAAAATTCTCTCTCTCTCTCTCTCCTCTCTCACTCTCTCTCTCTAAAAAAAAAAAGTATCATCACATATTATAATTACTCTTCCTTCCTTCTATCACTACTCCAGCCGCTGTGATTCCATCTCCCTGCTATTCCATCTCTTGTATTCAACTTTAATTCTTAAAGTTGCTAAACAGCCCAGGACCATGAAGCTGGTAAAGGAAGGAATCAGACTTAGTATTTATGTTTTTTAACTCCCAATAAAGCCTCTTTCCATGACAGCATACTCCGGTTCTATACAGGATCCTGAATTACTTTGTATAAATTTTTGTTAAAACAAACTCCCATACACCATTGGCTCAACAAACCCCTCCTTAACATTCTGGCAGGAAGAAAATTAGCCTGGGGTTGAAAAGCTGGGATTCAGTCTTGGCTCTGTATCAGGCAGCCTTGTAGCCATGCTAAGCACTCTGTTCTCTGGGCACCAATTTTCTCACTATAAAGAGAGTAGCCATTGGAGAAGTGGAACCATGTACTTGGGTGTGACAATATAGTTGAATGCAATGCAGGCAGGGGATGGAAAAGGGAAGGAGGCTGGTATATATTTATTCTGAGTTTAAAAATTCAGCCTCAGCCCAAGAGGATGAGACTTCTTTGCATGGTGTTTTAGAATTGCTTCACTGTATCTTTGATTCTTACAAAAATTTAAGAATCCCTAAGGCTCCTGGGCAACATGTTGGAAAATAAAAATAAAAATAAATAAAGGTAGGAGGAGGAATCTCTATGGTTGCTGAAGTAAGAACAGGACAGTTCCCCTGAAATTATTTTGACTTTTGATAAAATAGCCTAAAGGCATTTGCCAAATATTGCCATAAATCTAAGTTACAGATTTTCCCATGTGGTAGATAAAGGAGTATTGGAGTATGCAAAGTTTATTTAAGCACTAAACTTTACAATGCTATAGAAGGCTTTGACGTGGCACCAGGAACGTCCACTCAGTGCCATGTTGGTGATCATATTGCTGCTGATGCTTCTTGTACACAATGAAGCAATCAGACAGAAGCTTCCAAACTGTAGGTAAAATGCTGCTTCACATCTGGAATTTACTGCTAAGATTCACGAAATCTTGTTTTGTCAAATTCTTGTGAAAAGACTATTTTTTCTACCATTAATCTGAAGCTAAATAACTTTTCTCTGGATGTAGCAATTGAACTTACTGTTCCATTATAAAGGAGTGACTGATTAATGATGTTTGATGAATATGACCTCTGTGAATGGTCTGTTGCTCATTCTACATTTACTGAATGACCCCTTTTATTAAGCCTCAGGTAACAGTTTCACAGACTTATTTGGCAGAAACTGTGGTATTTGAAAATTGAAGAATTAGAGTTGGCATGTTGGAGATCCAAATTCCAAGACATTTATAAGCTCTGGACAGAACTCTCCATCCCTATTAAAGGGATTTTATGAAAACCAAGTATTGCTTATAGACACACTAAATAAATGTCCCTCATAGATATAGACTATTATTTTTTCAAATGAATGTGAATGCTATTGTAATCAACAAAATACAAACTGGTAACTGTCCAGTGATTTTGATCTGCAATGCTTGAGAACCAGTCTTGCCTCCCCAGCTCCATCCTTGTTCTGGAAGCAAGACTACAAATGCCAGACAATGACCAGAATTCTGCCTGATGGGGACAGATTTCACTGTATATCTTGACTTCCTGCCTGGTTCCTCAATAGTGCCACATCCCAAATTCCTCACTGTTGGATTCCATCTGCCAATAGTCAAATCTGTCAACTTATAAGAGCCCCCAATACCAGCTGCAGGCAACATGACATGCCATTTGGCCAACAGATCAGCTTTCCAGCTGGACTGTGCTGCCCAGCACAACCTTGCTCCTGCCCAATACAGAGATATTTAGCTGAATGAGGATACAGGACACTATAGTGAAGGCTGGGGACATTTGTCCTTCATGTCCTATCAGCTGGAACTATGAGATGAGAATTCAGATCAGACAACAGCCTGCAATCTCTGAACAAATACAGAGCAAACCTGAAGATCTAACTGATTAACACTTCTGATGAACAGACCAAACGCTTGGATACTTCCTGATCTTTAACTGACATCTTGGCCAAGTCAGGAAAGACCAACAAGATCTGCCAAAAGCAACAACAAACAAAAAATCCAAATGTGCTCCACCATGATACTAAGTAAGGAAGACTGCTCTCCTTACTGCCATATGAAATTTCTAATAGCTGAACAGGATATTAAAAACTCTGGACACTGAAAGGGAAAGAACTAGACAGGGCAGGTGAGTATTAGCAATTATTGTGAATTCTGGGAGAGCTGGGAGGGGAAGGAAGGAGTTCTGACATGGATAGGAAATGGGAGCAAGGCCAAGTTTAAGGTCAATGGTTTTATATTGCTGGTCAAATCCCAGGAGCAGTAAATGGTAGAAGGCCTCTACTAGCATGTGAGAGCTTCCTGGAGTAACTCTGGGCCTTGTGCCCAGAAAGTACTAGGTATCCACTGAAGAGGCCTATAGCCTGCGCCATAGGCACAGTTAGTCCCTGTCTACTAGAACACAGAGAGACCTACAGGCTCCCCATGGAAAAAGGACAGAAAATGCTTGTGAGGTTGCATTCATGACACCTCTCTGGAACTGGCACCAACTACCAGAGAAGCTTTGTAGGTGCTGTTTCAAAAGTCTGCTTGAAGCACAACTTCTACCTCAAAGAGACTTTGATTACGATCCTTCCTACCCTGCCGAGTGGAAAGAGCCACTCACCGGTCAGCATGGTGATGAGGGGAAGGCTGTTGTCCTCAGGGCTGCCCCAGTAGCCAGCTTCTCCAAGCATGTTTCTCTCAAGCACCTGGTGGTACAGCTCCTCAATCCAGGCTTGGGAGAAGACCATCAGCACCCCGCTGGTCTGCACCTGTTTCATGAACTCTTTCTGCAGAGTGAGCACATTAAAAGGAACCCCCATGTGACCCTCTGAAAATGAACAGGCTCCCGATCCACTGATTCAGAGCTTTTTATTTGGGGTTGGGAAGCTGCAAGTGGGGAGAGGCTGAGATGGAGAAGTCGCCAGCTACATGCAGTCCCTTTCACTTCTGCCGTCATTTGACAGGTACCCCGCAGGAGGATAAGATGCTGCACTTTATATTCTAACTGTGCTGGGGGGAGGGCCGCAGACTGCACAGCCACCTTTGACAGCTTCCTCTTCTCCCTGCCCCAACAGTACAGAGATGGAATGTGCTCCCCGAAGGAACGTGTGTACCTTAAGAGCCATCTGACTATCCTCATGAAATAATCACTCACCCTTGGGAATGCATAATGTATTAAGCAAACAAATGGCTGTTGATTCCCTTCTGAAGATTCACGGATTCAGCCTCACACACTGATATCAGAGGACGACTCTGAGTGGCTTGCTCAGTTAAGGGGCCCAGCTACAGCTAATCAGTGTCCTTCTCAGTCCACACTCTGCAGGAGCTGCTTCATCAGCAGCAGTCAGCAGCCTCAGTTCTGGCTAGGTCTGGGAATGTTCTGGAATACAACCAAGAGGTTTGTAACAGGACATCTTCATTTTCCAGGAAATTCCCTATACATCTTCTGATCTCAATGTGTTGATGTGTTTTTTCTTAACGTGTTTTACACACGTTTGACAGAGCCACCAGACGAATTACTGAGCCACCAGATGAATTACTGGGCCATCAGCAAGATTCAGAGTTCTTCCCTGGCTACCGTTCCCTGTGGGCAGCTCTGTAGCTCACAGCATGGTGCAAATTGCCAATCTGTGCCCACGGGCATGACCACGGCTGAGTGGTGTTGACCAGAACACGCCATGCTGATCCTCTCCAGGCACCGATGCTCAGCCGTGTAGCCAGGAGGCCGGAGCAGCCACAGTGAGACGCACACTCACCATCATGCCAGGCGCCAGGGTCGGCCGCTTCCTGTAGTAGTCACCGTGGGAGAGCTTCAGGTTGAGGAGCAGGGCGCAGTGTGCGGCTGTGTACAGGCTGTCCGCGTTCATCAGCATCTGGAAGCACAGGCTGCTGCTCCCGTCAAAGCAGGGGGAGTGCATCATGCCTGAGGGGGGAGTTGAGAGAGCAGTGGGGCTTCAAACAAGGTGCTTGCTGAGACCCGCATCTGGGGAGCTGAGAATTGGTCCTAGGGATGGATAGTGCATGGTGCAGAGCCAGCCAGATGCTGATAGGACCAGATAGACACACAGGAGGAAGAGTGTGCATCTGCCCATGCTGCATCTTGATCTGCTACTTAGCAGCTACAACTTTGGTAAATCATTTAAGTCCTCTCTCACCTTGTTTTCCTATGAATAGGGAGAATAACTGACTACATTCTATCCCTTGCTCAAGCTCTCCAGTGGCTTCCCATGACAATCTAACAAGACCCCAGCCTCCCCTTCCCCTCTCCTTCTCACTCCTGCAGCCCTCTGATCTTCTGGCTCTCTCATCACCACACCCACCTGGACCTGCCTCAGGATCTTTGCATCACTTTTGTCACTCTCCAAAATGGTTTCCTGAAGATCGCCTGATGACTTGCTCCTTTGATTCTTTCATTTCTCAGTTCAAGTGTCAGTTTTTCAGCACTCTTCCCTTTCAATTCCATCTAAATAGAATCCCACCACCCCCCTAATACTCTATTTCCTCACCCTGCTGTCTTTTTTGTTTTGTTTTGTTTTGGTACCAGATTGAACCCAGGGCCCTCAACCACTGGGCTACATCCCTAGACTGTTTTTTTTTTTTTTTTTAAAGTTTTATTTAGAGACAGCATCTCACTAAGTTGCTGAGGGCCTCACTAAATTGCTGAGTCTGTCTTTGAATTTGTGATCCTCTTGCCTCAGCCTCCTGAGCTGCTGGGATTACAGGCATGCGCCACTGCGCCCAACTCACTCGGCATTTTTTTATGCCTCAATGGCATTTATTCTAGCCAACATTATACTAATATTTATTTCTTTAATTTCTGCCAGTATCACTATTACTTAAGATCTATGAGAAGGTATGACTTTACTTGTTCTGTTTATTACAGAATCTCCAGTGTCCAGAACGGTGCCCAACACATAACAGACCCTTACAAATTTTTGTTGAATGTCTGAATAAGAATGAACGAACAAAAAACTGCTATGACAACAGGATGCAATCATGTGTATGAGATGATTAGGGGAGTTACTCTCAAATACACACTTTTCAAAATGCTTAATATGGAACTACCTTATGATCCAGCCATTCCATTTCTAGTTATATTTTAAAAAAATTGAAAATAAGGATTTGAACTGCATAACAACCAAGAAGCAAAAGGTGGTAACAATCCAAGAATCTAGCAAGGACAACTGGGTAAACAAAATCTGGCATGTATGTAAATGAAATATTATTCAGCCATAAACAGGAATGAGAGCTCTGGTGCCCACTATGACATAGATGAACCTTCAAATCATTAAGCTGGGCTGGGGCTGGGGCTCAGTGGTAGAGCACTTGCCTAGCACGTGTGAGGCCCTGGGTTCCATCCTCAGCACCACATAAAAATAAATAAAATAAAGGTATTATGTCCACTTATAAATTAAAAAAAACATTATGTTGAGTGAAATAAGCAATTACGTATGATTCACTTATATGCAGTACCTAGAATAGATAAATCCATAGAGACAGAAAGCAGATAATCTCTAAGAGGTTACCAGAGGGGAGAGGATAGTTCCTATTTGGTATAATTAAAAAAAAATTCTGGAAATAGTGGCAATGGTTTCAAAATATTGTGAATGTAGTTAGTGCCAAATTATACACTCAAAAATGATTAAAATAGAAACATTACTGTCACATACATTTTACCACCGTTAAAACAAACAATAATGCAATATATCAAAAACAATTGTGCACACCAAATGGTTAAACTGTGGTGTGTAAATTTTATCTCAAGCCATTTTTATACAAATGAGGGAATAGAGAGGCACACAGCCATGTAATAGCTATTGGTTTGTTTTCCACTATTTTTTTCTTAAAAAGTTATGGGGCTGGAGTTGTGGCTTATGGAACTTGCTAGTAAGAAGGGCCAGAAAAAGCTTTTGAAATTGAAAAAAAAAAAGTTGATGATCTTTCCAACATTTTATGGTGGGAGTAAGCACATCTGGGCGTACATGTGTGCATACGTGTGTGTGTGCATGTGTGCGTGTGTGCATGTGTATGTGTGTGCGCGTGTGTGTGTGTGCATGCGTGTGTGCAATTCCAGCAGAACTACCATGGACAGTTTGAGATGAGGTATCACCCCCACCTGGCTTTACAGAGTGCTAACAGAATTCTGCTGCTGCCCTAAGAGACTGCTGAGCGCACTTTGTGATCATGAGCCAAGGTGCATTTTTAAAAGGAGGGTCAGGTTGAGAGCAGGATCTGAAAATACATTGTCCTTGAAATGTAGAGCAGGACATGAAATCACGTCTCAGCCCCAGTGGTCTATGGGAACCCCCAATACTCTGAAGGTCCTGGTGGAGTTGCCTCCAGTTCTCCAGAAGAGATAGAGGGCCTAAAATTCATCTCTTTGCATTGTAAACCAAAAAGCAGTGTTCAGGAATAGGAATTTCAGTACCTTAGATAGTAAGTGAAAGATACATTTGAGTCTGTGAATAAAGGGTGGGGCAGGAATCTGTACTGATTTTAGACACCAGTCATAACTGCTCTAAAAATTTTGAAATCAGCTACTATTTCCCTTGCAACATATTTCAGAAAACCGAACACTTGCTCAAAGATAAAAAGGAGAAAAAGACACCTCTTGTATCTATCCACATGGAGACCCAGACAGAGATGCAGCATACTCCTGGAATGCGCTGCTAGTGGATGTACCCAATTCTTAAATAATTTGTTCTACTTGTTGGCAGCAATCTGTTGGTAGTGGCCTACATCTGCCTGCAGACTAATTTCTTCAGTTACAAAGAGCTAGCAAATGTGTGAATAAAACAAAATGAGGGATATTCCATCCAGTTAAGGAAAACAGACATTTGCTTGCTATACCAGATATATTTCACTGGTAATATTAATAACAAGGGAAAGAACACAGTGGGTATAATTAATTAAATGCCAACTGCCTAAAACCAATCTCTTCTCATCTATCATTTAATTTGATTCTTCCCAAACATTGTTTATTAGCAAGAAAAGTGCCTAAGCGATATTAACTAACTTGCTCAAAGTTATACAGCTAGAAATTGGCAAAGGTCTTCTGGGCCCAAACTTCAGGATTCTTGCACTGTGCCATGCTCTACTGGTTTCCAATGTTGCGAGGAGATTCCGCTGTTGCATGTCACTCTCTGATCTACTATTTCCCAATCATCCTTCTGATTGGTCTCAATGCAGTGCTACCTGATCTGGAGTGACAAACTAAAGGAACCTTTAACATATTCTGGCTTTTGCATTTGTATTTCCCAGTTTCAATAATTGAAGTTCATTCTGTTCCTCTGCAACTGAAAAGCTCTTTTTTGTCAGGAAGAGGAGGATAGATCACCTCCCTGACTGTTTACCAGTGCACAAATGGATACAAAATAAGCACAAAAGACTCTTAAGAGTCTCTTCTATGTCAAGATAATATAACAGTTCTTTTTAAATTCACATTAAATACCCCCATTTAAAATATTTAACAAGAGTATAGAGAAGAAAAACGTAAGAACAATCTTGTTTCTCTGGAATCTCAGTGATAAGGTTCCCAGCAAAACTTCCTTGTATGTATGGAAATATAATCACAAATAAAATCATACTGCACACATCATTTTGTAATGTGACATCTGCCAAGAAGATATCTTAGGCCTCTCTTCATATGAGCACTTACAGATCTGCCTCACTCTCTTGAACACGTGTGCATGGGCCCTGCATGGTTGCCTGGGGATCAGCATGATTAACGTTCACCTGATGGTCATTTCTGTTGTTTCAATTATGAAAAAAAGCTGAGGTGATGAAACTACTTTTAGCATGTGTTTTGGTGGGATAAATTTCCAAGAGTAGAATAAATATATTCAGTTTAATAGATACAGCCCAAACATCTTCCATGATGTTTTATAAAAACATACTATGTTTTCCTCTCACCAACTGTGCACAACAATGTTCTTACAGCTACTCTCAACAATGCTGCATAGGCCTTATCAACTTTAAGCCTCCATGATAAGGTTATATGACTTTGTATCTCCTAGAGTCTATAGTTCCAATTTTTATATAATATTGCTGCTTTGTTTCCTGGTAAAAGTTATAGGAAATTATGCTTAGAGATTTGAGAAAAGATACACAGAAGAAAATAAAATTAATCCATAATCATGCCATTCTGTGTAAGTAATATTAACATTTTAATGTTAGTCTTGAATCATTTTTTTAAAAATTACATTTTGACCATTTTCCATATCATTCATTTTTACTCAAAATCATCATTTTTAATGGCTATATGGTGCCAATAGATGTACTCATTTAATCTTTCCCATATTTTGGAGCATTTTGGTTATTTTTGATATTTTTACTGTTAAATAATGCTACCATATATATTTCAATACATATATCTTTGAGTTCCTGCTCCCATAGTACGGATTCCCAGGAGCCATCCTTGACTTTTGAGACTTGGACAGCTGTTCCACATTTTCTGTGCTATGACTTTTCAGGGCAGAACAACTCCAGGGGACTTTTGTGTTCTTGAACAGCACAGCATTTCCTAAATAATTAAACAGCCTTCAAGAGAAGCATGTGGAGACAAACGTAGGGGTCCACCAAAAAGAGACATTAAATATCTTGTGGTGAGTTAACAGAAATGAATGTTATAGAGGTATCATAAATCATACTTTCAAAGAATATTCAAAGATACGGGAATATGCTAACAAAATATTAAGTGCAACATAACAATGACACATGTTACATTCTTTCCCTAGCTACGTGCATGTATTCTCTCTCTACCCACCCAGGCACTGGGAGTGTGACAATTCAGAGCCTGTTCTCTGCAGCCACACTGCTCAGTTTCCTATCCTGGGTCCAGCTCTTCCTAGGTGTGGTAGTTTGGGTGACTGACTACTCCATGTCTCAATTTCCTCATCTATGAAGAAGGGATGACAGCCGGGTGTGGTGGTGCATGCCTGTAATCCCAGCAGCTCGAGAGGCTGAGGTAGGAGAATCACAAGTTCAAAGCCAGCTTCAGCAAAAGTGAGGTGCTAAGCAACTCAGTGAGACCCTGTCTCTAAGTAAAATACAAAATAAGGCTGGGGATGTGGCTTAGTGGCCGAGTGCCCCTGAGTTCAATCCCAGGTAACCCCCCTCCAAAAAAAAATAATAATAAATAAAGTGGGGATAACAGCTCTGCTACTTTATGGGGTATTACATGAATTAATATACCTAAAACCCCTAGAGAAGTGCTATGTTAGTGTTAACTATTATTATTATTATTATTATTGCAGATACCTGCAAATGAGCACATTTATATGCTGAAAAATGCCTGCAAGAAAAGAAGCCAAAATATTTCAGGGACAACCTCAAGGTGATATGATTATTGTTTATTTTTATTTTGTCTTTATAGTATCATATTCTACAAATTTTATATTCCGCAAATTGCAGGATGCTGGAGAAGGATTTTGTTAGATTATCTGTTCTCCAACTGTGTTTCTGGAATACTTCCCTTCTTATTTATTAAACCAATAATAATGGTGCTTGTCCCTCCCTGCAGCTCCTCTGTACCTGCAGAGCTAGCAGGACCAGGAGGGGATGGATAATGAAGAGCAGGGGCTTCCAGACTTACCAGAGCATCCTAGCCCCAGGCTGGCAGGGAGATAGCAAAACCACGGGAACCTCAGGAGCTGTGAACTAGGAAGGAGGTTTACTGGCGTGTGAGAGGTGAGAGGTGAGAGGCTTCCCTTTACAGATTTCCAAAAGCTCGAGCTTGGGTTTGATTCTGGGATGGGAACCTGAAGGGAGGCAGAAACCAAATATCCTGCCAGCTGGGCAGGCTGGGGGTCTTGATCAGATTTGTTTTAAATGTAAGGAAAATGGTGATTTCTTGCCCAACTGAAATTCATTTGTGTTCCTTGATCGTTTGTGAGATATGGTAAATTATAAATCTCCTGTTGCTGGCAGCCAGCCTTCAGTTTGGTCATAGTAAGTCTCAACACTCACTGAAAACCACTCACCCAAGGAACAGTAAGTGCCAGTGACCCCTTCTCGATTGCTGTGCAAGCCTGGAGCGTTCTTTTCATCCTGAGGAGCCACCTTACACAGATGCCACCTTGCTCTACATGGAACCAGAGAGGCACTCCTGCAGTGACCTCGGCTCAGGTGAAGTACCGTCTTTATAAAAACCGTTTTTTTGTCTGAACGATTTTACAAATTCCTACACCATAAGAAGCTTTGTTTTAAAAGAAAGGCTCTCTTGAGTCACATTGAATTGAGGAGGCTCATTTCAACGGCACATTAGCTGTCTGACGATAGGAATCGTTGAGAAAGACAAAAGGGACATGATTCAGCCCAGAAAGCAGCCCCACTAACTGGGGTAGGGGTGAGCTCTCAAGGAAAGTTTTTTGCAAAAGGTTTGAGGCTTTTGATGTCAAAATAGATAAAAGAAGCTGTGTGGTGGCACACACCTGCAATCCCAGCTACCTTGGAGGCTGAGGCAGGAGGATGGCAAGTTCAAGGTCATCCAAAGCAACTTAGTAAGGCCCTGTCTCAAAAAAATAAAATAAGAAAGGCTGGGGGTATAGCTCAGTGGTAGAGTGCCACTTTTTTGATCTTCAGTACAATACTGTGCCCCCACAGTCCCCAAAAGCCAAAGATCTGGTTTATAGCTCAGCAAGGTTTTTCCTTCTGTTTTTACTTTCGTTAACTTTCTCTTGGGGTAACAAGGGAGATCTGCCATCTCCCTTGTCTCAGGATAGCACCAATGTTTCTCTTTTGTTAATTAATAATCTTGGAGTTGGCCCTTGCAAGGGGAGCAAGAACAAAGGCCTTGGTTCAGAAATGGCCATAGGCCAGCATCCAGTGGCTTCAGCTGACCCCCAACCATGGCCAGTGCCACCAATCAAACCAAAGTGGGTAACCAAGGAGATTTACCTTATTGATAACAGGACCACAGACTGACAGGTCTACACTTTGCACTTAGAGACCAACTCCTAAATGGTAAGAGCACTGTGGATGTCATTAGAATTAAAAAGGCAAGCAAGTAACTTAATCACAATCACTAAAAACCATATTTAGAAACAATGAAAAATTTATGAAGTATTTTTCAAGGTATTGATTTCTACATGTAAAAAAATAATTTCATACAACATATTGGCTCTGATGGAATATTCTATAAACCTATAAAGTTTTGGTCAGTTTGCAACATTTGGAGTACCAGGTATAATGGCCACATTAAAAAAATAATTAATGCAAGCTCTGTTTTGCATGTACTAAAAATAAGCATAAATTTGAAAGGTAGAAAAACAAAAACTCAAAGACTTACTTTAGCCTCAAATTTTATAAAAGACCTTGCCAGGTCTTAAGAAATGAAGAGAGCTTTGGAAGTCAGTATTCACTGTGGAGAACAACTCATTGATCTGAAAGGACTGATGGTGTTTGTAAACACAAAGTTCTGGGAGACCTAAATTTTATATATGAAATACTGAGACATGCAATGGAGGTTTTATATGGATAATATTAATTTCAAACAGAAGACCCTATGTATAGTTTTACCATTTCTTGATGACTCAAGAACATGGTTACCACAAGCAGCAGCAGCACTGTGCTTGGACTCACAGGTATCCTGGGGGACCAACAATGTTTGCTGGGCTCTCATCTTGGTACAAGGGATACCAAGCAGGTCAGAAGCCCAGGCTGTCGAGCTCCTCTGTCCAGGAATCAGCTTCGACCACTAAGTCTTACATTCCTGGGCTCTCTTTAAATAGAGAAAACCCCAAGATTCACTCACACATTTTGAGATTCCAAACTGCAAGCAGGATGCTCATGGCTAAGGAAGGCAAAGGGTTCTGAGCATCTAGTAAAAAAATGGTTTACAAACCTGAGCAGAAAGTGGAGGCAAAATTCTGGAGGGCGGAGTCTACCTCTTCCACAGTGGGGAGAGCCAGGAGCCGAGGAAGCAGGCTTTCCAGGGACTGCACGAACAGCCTGGCGCTGTGCTGGTCCGCCTCCTGGTTCTTCAGCAGTTTGAGAGACAGAGCTGCTGTTCGAAAGGACCGGTGGCCCAGGCAGTCCCTCGGGGTCTGCTCTTCATCAGCCAGTGAACAGTTGTCCGACCCGATGTCGGACACATCAGACCTGCCCGAGTCCTTCTCTGCTGCCATTGAGTACTGATCACAGGAATCAAATTCTGTCCTCGACAGGTCTTGGTCATCTACACTGAAGTTGCTCTCACTGTACCTAGATCCATAGGACCTCATCCTGCAGTCCACAGACAGGAAGTTAGTGATGTCCGGGTAAGCCACCGTGTGGCTTCTCTGGACCACGTCAGGCTGGTCTACTGGCTCTGGTTCTGACACTTTGCCCAGCGTCTCCTTGTCCTCTCGGATGGCTGGTGATTTGAGCCCATTCTTGTGGTTCTCTGTGTGGTCCTCTGGGGTCGTCTGACCCAACTCTCCTTCCAAGGTGGTCTGGCCTGTGTCTGTGGTGACACTGATGCTGATGTCAGGGCTCCTCTCGTGCCCTGACTCCCATGGCGTGTGCTCTGAGGACAGCACTCGCCTCTGCCAGCGGAAGTCAGCCTCGTTGATCTCCATGGAGTCGCGGCTGGACTCGGCCCCGTCCCTCAGCTCTTCGAGGCGCAGGAGCAGCAGCTGCACTTGACCCTCGCTCAAGCCCTTGCCCTGGCTGAGCTCGTCCAGGGCCCCCAGCAAGGTGCAGACGCAGGACACGGCAGCGTAGCAGGCTTCAATGCCACCCTTGATGCACGCTTCGGTCATGCCGTCCATGATGCTGGACAGCATTCAAGAGAGGGAAGAGCACATGTGTGTGAAAGAGAAGAATGTCCCCAGATGAACCAGAATTGTTAGCCTGGCAAAGTGAACAGCGGTCAAAAGAGATCGTCTAATTTGCATTAAGTTAAAAATGAGCCCAACAGTGAATAAATGAAGCTACCATTCTCAGTTTAAGAAAACCTCCAGGCAAAGTGGCCCACCTTGAATCACACTCCCTCTCAGTTGGCTGGTTTATCAAAGTACAAATGAAAATTCCTGAAGGAAACTTGTAATTTTCCTAAGGACAAACACTGAACAATCTCATTTTTATATTTTGCTCATTTTTTCCCAATAGAAAATAGATACAATGTCTTGTGATAATGTGGATCTTCCTCTATAAAACAAACACTTCTGTACAGATACATGTCAATACAGCTACTAAAATCATGTAATATTCAGTTTTCCATTGAGGTTATAGGTGAAGAAATTCTACAGCTACTGTATTAAAGATCAAAAAGTTTTTCCCTAAAACAACTCCAATGAATAGTTTTTTTAACATTTCATTTTACATATCTAATGTTAAGTTAATCTGAAAATAAGGAAAGTAGTATCATTATAATAAACTATGATGTCTTTTTCTATGGCTTGCAAATGGTAATTAATAAATATGCACACTTCATTTAATGTAGGTTCATGAAAATTTCAGGAATTTGGAAATAAGATGAATAGAATTCAGAGAAGCAGTTTTCACCAAGCAATATAGATCTAAAAGGGGAAAGTATCCCTGGGTATGGTGGTGCACGCCTCTAATTCCAGCAACTTGGGAGGCTGAAGCAGGAGGACTGCAAGTTAAAGGCCAGCCTCAGCAACTTAGTGAAGCCCTAAACAACTTAGCAAGACCCTGTCTCAAAATTTAAAAATTAAAAGGGGATGTGACTCAGTGGTTAAGTGCTTCTGGGTTCAATCCCTGGTACCTCCCCCCTAAAAAAAAGGAAAAGGGGTGGGGGAAGTATCATACAGTTTGAGAAGATCCAAGTGAGATTTTCTTTTGGAAATTGATCTTTTTCTGGGTTCTGGCTCAGTGGAACTGGGACCTGCCAAGTCGCAGAGACGCTGTGGGCTCCCGAGGATCTTTAGGAAAAAGGGGAAAAACATAACAGAAAAGTGAGTAACACAAAGTTTTAAAATTGTGAGAACAAATAAGCTTGTTCTTTCTCTACTAGTGATACAGTGTAAGGAGAAACAACCATAGCTTGTGCACCCATTAGCTAAAAAGCTTAGCACAAAAGTGCTTCTGCTTTCAGACTTTTTTTCTTTTCTGATTTTGATATATTTTCATATATTTATATGTGTGTGTGTATGTGTGTGTGTGAGTGTGTGTGTGTGTATAAAAATCTTGGGGAGGGGACAAAAATTTGAACACTAAATTCATTTGTGTTTCCTATTTGCTTTAGACACATAGCAGGAAGTTGATTTATATGATTTTTTTGTTGTTGTTATTGTTTGTTTTTATCTGTCTTTAAGTAGATTTGCTTTGCTATTTTTATTTATTTATTTATTTATTTCTTACATACATAACAGTGGAAGGCATTACATTCATAATTACCAATCCACAGAACAATTTTTCATAACTCTATACAAAGTATATGATATTTTTAATAAATTTTGTGCACGAAGTTTCAGGGTATGGAATTTCCTACCTGTGATATCATCTCAGCAATCAAAACATTTTGCATTTTGGAACATTTCAGATTTTAGATTAGAGATTCTAACTATGAATTTTAATAAAACTAATTGTAACTATAAAATCTTAATAAAACTGATTTAAGCATTCTTCTTGTCAGATAGTACACATGAGGCTCCCCAGCTCCCTAGTGAGGGCTGGCTCAGACAAAGAAAATTCTAAGGTATTGCTTAAAAAACAAATAGAAAGGCTGCAGCACAGAAGCAGAAAGCATTTGCATTTCTGATCTGAGATGTGGCTGTTATGTCACTCTCCTGGACTCTGTCTTATTTTGCTTTCAAGTTTAGCGAGCGGGGTGACTGGTTTGAGAACTATTTTCTCTTTCTGCTGTCTGGAAAAGCTCATAAAATATCAGAATAATCTATTCCTTGGGTGCTTGATAACTTATTTCTAAAGCCATATGGGGGGGTATATATTTTTAACGAGAAGTTTTAAGCTACTGATTCAATTCCTTTCATGATAATGGGAGTACTCAGGCTCTCAATTTCTTTTTTAAGCCAACTTTTTAAAAGGTGCATTATTTCCTAGGGATTTATCCATTTTATCTAAGTTTTCAAATTTGTTTAGTTTTCAAAGTTGCCTTGGCACCCTCTCCCACTGCCTCAGTGGGAGAAATTTTGTGCACAAAATTTATTAAAAACATCATATACTTTATATACAGAGTCTATAGCTGGGTACATCTTTTTCATTCTTATTTCTGTTCATTTGTACCTGTTCTGAAATTTTTCTGTTGCTCTAGAAGTTTTCCAATTTTATTGTCCTTTCACAGTCTTAACACTGTCTGCTTTATTGACCCTCTGTAATATATTTGCCCTTTAAAAATAATTTCAATATCTTTTTTTCAGTTGATAAATAAAACTATATATTTATCATGTACAACATGATGTTTTGAAATAGGTAAACATTATGGAATGGCTCAACAGAGCTAATTAACATGTATGACCTCATAGACTTTTTTTTGTGGTGAGAATACTTAAATCCTACTTTCTTACCAATTTTCAAGATATGCTGGAGTGTTATATACAGTCACTATGCGGTACAACAGCTCTCCAGAACTTACTCACACTGAAACTTTGTACCCTTTGTACCCAACATCTCCCCAGCCTCCATTCCTCATCTCCTGGTAACCACATTTCCTCTCTTCGTAAGTTCAAGATTTTTAGATTCTACATGTAAATGTGATCATGTGGAATTTGTCTTTCTATGCCTGGCTTATTTCTCTTAACCTGATATATTCCAGATTCATCCATGTTGTTACCAACAACAAGATTTCCTTCTTTCTTAGGACTATTTTTATTAGATTTAAGTTCTATCATTTCTGGAGCTAGTAACATCATGTTTTTATGGTGGCTTGGTATAAGATGCTGTACTGGAAGCTGGTAAATTAAGCCACTGGTAGGGTATACACCATCTTCCTGGCTGGTGGATTGATCATCCAGTGGTTTTCTTTAACAGTTCTTGAATTCTTCAGTTCCTTCTCAGGTAACTGTAGAGGTAGGGATGTAATGTTGGGATTTCAAAGTCCTCTCTGGAGTCATGTTTTTATTTTTCAATTAAATGTAGAAAATATAAATAATAATTTTTTTGCAGGGGGGTGCACTAAATAAGGTAAGGTGACATAGATACTTTAAAAGAAACTTTCCGCAGGATTCTAGAGTTGGCTTATCAGTTTATGAAATTTATTTTGGGCATCTGACAAGTCCATTGTATTCATTGATGGGAGCGAGGGTTTTGTCTGAGGTTTCTCTTTGTACCACTCTAACTGCTTTGCAAGCAATAGTATGGTTTAAAAGGCAGTTTTGATTGAGTTTGGGAAGAAAGCGGAAATCCCCTAGTTGTCTGGCTCTTTCTCTATGCTTGGGGAACTTGTGGACAATCCCTTTGTTCATAAATGCTTCTCTGTTAAATCTGGGAGGATCAGCTTCTGAGATCTGTTTGAAATCATTGTACAGAATTGTTCCAATTTCGGACTTTACAGTTGTAAATGCATAATCTGCAATAGCAGGTTTTGCATGAGAAACCCTATTTAGCAAAGAGGATTTTCCAGCATTTCAGGATCTTACTAGACCTTCTTCAGCTGTGTTACTTCAAGGTACATCTCTTGTTTCTGACCTTTTAGTGCCAAGGCATTTGGAATTTACCACCAAGCCCACTTTCAGCTACTGAAATTCTGTCTTTCTCTTCATCAAGATCTCTCTGCTTACCAGCTATAGAGGTGCCTGGGAGCACTGGGATTTCAAGGTCTTCTCCTTTGGAGACTTTCAGGTGCTAACCTGACTGCTTTTCCTCCACCCACCAACTGTTGCTGAGGAGATTTGTCTTTAAATTTCTTACAAGTCATTTTTTATTGGCCACAACCCAGATGTCACCACCTCTTCCACCTAAATGAGAAGTCTCCAGTTACCAATGAAACTCCCACCCTTTCTGAACAACCTGCGACCACAACACACTGTGACTTCGATGGCCCAGGATCTGTATCCACTTTTTATCACATTACTTCTTGCTTTTATCTTTACTCTGCCTCTTTTCTACTTTTTGACATTTATTTTGATCTTTTCCCCAGATACCTTAGATTGGAGAATTAGGATGTTATTTTAAGTTTTCTACTCTAATATAAGCTGTTAAAGCTAAAAGTATCCTTCAACCGACAGCATTAGCCATCTTTCCACAAGTTCTCATGTACAGAATTTTCATAATTTTTCAGTTTCAATCAATTTTTGTTTTCATATGGTAAAACCTTTACAGAAAATGTCATTTTGAGGTTAAGTCATTGAAGGAAAGAATGGTTAAGGAAGGGTTTGTGGAACAGGCATCCCATCATTATGTCTGTTCATTTTCCAAGCAAAACAGGAAAAGGTATATATAGCATACTAAGTAGGAAAAGTCATATTTTAAGGGGTTCTATTCTTTATTTTTTTTCCATATTTTTTTTTACTACAGAATCAGAAACTTTTAAGTAGGTCAAGGATCTAGGAATTAGATCAGAAGCCCTGCACCTAATAGAAGAAAAAGTAGGCCCAAATCTTCATCATGTTGGATTAGGCCCCAACTTCCTGAACAAGACTCCTAAAGCACAAGAAATAAAACAAAACTAAGAATCAATAAATGGGATGGATTCAAACTGAAAAGCTTTTTCTCATCCAAAGAAACAATCAGTAAGGTGAAGAGAGAGCCTACAGAATGGGAGCAAATTTTTACCATATGCACATCAGATAGAGCACTAATCTATATATATGAGATATATATGCATAAGAAACCCAATTTAGCAAAGAGGATTTATAAAGAACTCAAAAAATGGAACACCAAAAAACCCCAAATAACCCAAACAATAAATGGGTGAAGGAGCTGAATAGACACTTCTCAGAAGATATACAATCAATTAACAAATATATGAAAAAATGTTCAATGTCTCTAGCAATTAGAGAAATGCAAATCAAAACTAAGATTTCATCTCACTTCAGTCAGAATGGCATAAGAATACAAACAACAAGTTTTGGCGAGGATGTGGGGGGAAAGGCTCACTCTTAAATTGCTGGTGGGACTGCAAATTGATGCTACCAATCTGGAAAGCAGTGTGGAGATTCCTTAGAAAACCTGGAATGGAACTACCATTTGACCCAGCTATCCCTCTCCTCAGTTTATACCCAAAGGACTTAAAAACAGCACTACAGGGGCACACCTATATCAATGTTTATAGCAGCTCAATACACAATAGCTAAACTGTGGAACCAACCTAGATGCCCTTCAGTAGATAAATGAATAAAGAAACTGTGGTATATATACACAATGGAACATTACTCAGCATCAAAAGAGAATAAAATCATGGCATTTTCAGGAAAATGGATGGAGTTGGAGAATACCATGCTAAGTAAAGTAAGCTAATCCCCCAAACCAAAGGCCAAATGTTTTCTCTGATACATAATGTGGGGGGTGGGTGCAGAGCATGGGAGAAATGGAGGAACTTTGTATAGGGCAAAGGGGAAGGAGAGAAAGGGAAGGGGCACAGGGATAGGAAAGATGGTAGAATGACATGGACATCATTACCCTAGGTACATATATGAACACATGAATGGTGTGACTCTACTTTATGTACAACCAGAGAAATGAAATATTGTGCTCCATATGTGTACTATGAAATGGAATGCATTCTGCTGTCATGTATAACAAATTAGAACAAATAAATAAATTAATTAATTAAAAAAAGAAGGATGCTGGGGCAGGGAAGAAAGAATAGTGGGGGAGGTTTGGGAAGTGTAATTAATTAAAATCTGCTTTTATAAATATATAAATATGCCCAAATTAATGGATTCACTAATCTGTATAAATATGTACCAATAAAAAGTTATAAGTTTAATATTTCAAAATATATTTATCATAGGTTTTCAAATACTTAGTGTATTAAATATGGGTTCTTGAAGTATTACAGAAGAGATTACTCAAAGGAAGTTATGAAGTAAATCATATACCAAAAAAAAAAAATTCAGAAACTTTTGATATCTGGGGTACAGAGTGACGCTTCTACCCTTTCCCCACATTTCATTGACAGCAAGACAGAAATGATTGTTCTGGGACTAATGTCATCCAGGTCTGTGTCTCTTTCTCTCCCGCTCCCCACCTCCTCCTGTTTCTTTCCCTCCCTCTCCCCACAGGCCTGTACTTCAGTGTCTGGACCTATGGGCCTCTATCTACTCCTCTCCTACTGAAAGGGTAAGTGCTCTTTCCAGGGACAGGAGTTTTGCTCTTGTTTGGTGCTGAGGATTGGTCCCAGGGCCTTGTGCATGCTAAGAAAGTGTTCTATGGCTTAGGAATAGAAATTTGAAATTCCCTACACCAGGAAATCTGAAATGCTCTATTTCAGGCATAAGAATTCGAAATCTCGGTTTCTCTTAGAATCTACCACATTCTCTAATCTACCTTTACTAGCAACAAATTAGACAAACTGTATTTTACTTCCTACGTTAATTTCTGTATTTATTTGTTAATTGCTTCAGAATCTGGAGGGGAAAGAGATGGAGGGACTTGGCTTCTGAAGACCTTTAACAAATAACAAAAGACAAGACCCTTTCATGCTTGGCTTCTTAGGTAGGTGTGAGGGGCGTGGGATCAGTGGGTGAGCTGGGTCTGGTGAAGAACAGGAATTCCTCCTGACGCCCAACACAGCAGAGACAAGAGGTGGCAATGTGTAATTTTTCATAACTGAATTTTGTGGGTAAAAGTGGGAAAAGAAAAGAGAATGTACTTTGAGAACCACAATGTCCTGTATGTTTTGGAACAATAGGTACATAGTGCCTATGGCAGAGTGACATTGGAGAATAAGAACAGGGAAATAATAAACCAAGCGTTTAAATTCTAAAAGGCTAAACAAACATCCTGGGTACTGAGTGGCTTTCTTTGTGGGCATAAACCCTGTACATTTTGGTATCTAGGTTACCAAATTTACCAAATTATGGGTTTTGTTGTATAAAGCAGAGGCACTGCTTTTCAGAACAGCCTGTTCCCCATTCATCTGCTGGACTCCCTGGCTGGACACACTGCTCAGATTAAGTTGTCTAATTCTAACCTTATCTCTGCAAAATGACCTGGGAAACTAGAAAAATCTGGGCGCAGGGGAAAACAGAACTAATTTCCTCTGCAGTGAAGAAATTGTGTAAAACACATTCAACACATGAAGGGTACAGTCCTCTCTCCGTCCTCTCAGGGGACTCGTTCCAGTCCCCTCTGTGGACAGTAAAATCTGAGGATGCTCAAGTTTTTCATATAAAATGTCATAGCATTTGCATACAACCTACACCTTACTTTAAATATACTTTAAATCATCCCTAGATTACTTATAATGTCTAATACAATTTAATGGTTTTTGTTCTGTATTGTTTAGAGAATAATGGCAGGATATAATTTTTGGTACAGACATAATTCCCCCCCCCCCACCCCGGTATTTTTGAGTCATGGTTGTTTGAATCCTCTGATGTGGAACCAACGGAAAAGAAGGGCTGACTGTATTTCCTTATCATGCAAATGTCAAGTGGCTCTGCCATGGGTCACAAAAGCTCCAACGTCTGTCAATTCTGAGGGAAAGGAAAGGCTATGGCTGCTTTTACTAGGTATTCCTTTATCTCCAGTTCCATCTGTTATCAAGTCAAAATGTATTAAACATGATTCAAGCACTGTAGTGTTAAATATTTGGGGGAAAATACAAAAGCAATACACATAAAAATATAGTTGAGGAGACATACTGTGAAGCAATCGGCTTATTGGGACATATAGTCAATTGCTAAATGGTGTGCAGAGTTTTTAAAAGAGCAAGATCAGTGATCTGAGGAGACAGACACAAAGGAAGAGAATTTTGATAGCAAAGAGGCAGGTGAACTGAGAACACCTGGATTCACATCTGAGTCTTACTGTTAATAAGACATAGAATTCTGGACAACTGACTTCTCTTTTCAGAGCTTTGGCTTCACCATCTGTAAAATGGGCATACTGCCTCCAGGGAGAGAAGAATCACAGGGTCCCTCCTGTTGTAATCACTCAACTCTGTGGGGTGGCAGTGGCCCATGAGAATAGGGGCAAGAGACTGAATTGAGGAAGGAAAGTGGGGATTAGAGTGGGTCAGGGAGATAGAATAGTGCATCCTGGGAAATGACAAGAAACAAGAATGCTGGCAGAAGGCTCTGGAAACAGCAGAGCAATTCAAACTTGGTAAGAGAGGCAACAAGGAGCCACTAAAGAGCCCTGGCAATGGCAAAATTGTTAACAGTGGTGATTTATGAACAAGTTGTATAAGACAAAAGGAAAAGGGTAGACAGGAGAAAGGAAGGTGAGTCAGAACTGGGCCAGCTATTTTCAACCTCCATATGTTTCATTTTCCTCTTCCTCATGGGTATAATCAGTGCACCACATATCAGGGATTTTATACTTATAAAGTACTTATGCAAACTGTTGCACTTTGAACTTGTAAACTTTGGGATATCCTAATAAAGTGCAGATGAGAAAACTATAAATTCAGAGTCAAAGAATTAACCTACTATCACCTAACTGGTGAATGACAGGAAGTGGGTTTGAATCCTGACTCTCACCCTTGGGCTTCAGAAGTGGGGAGCTGCCCGGGGTCAGAAAAGTGTCTGTTGGAATCATTTGTATTGTCATATGAGTGTCAAGTCCAGAAATAAGGGAGGGTTAGAATAAGACCATGGGCTTCAGGTCAGGGAGATCAAGGTCTGTACCTTTTCTCTTCCTTTAAATCTTGGGAAATCATTTGACCTTTTAAAGCCTTAGTTTCTTTGTGGGACAGAAAATCCCTTTCCCCTGACTTCATGTTCTATGTGGAGCATCCAGTGGAGGAAGAATTGGAGTCTCTCTCGTGCCCTTGTTGCACTTCTTCCAGGTGAAGGGGGAGCCCTGACCTGATTGAGGAGGAGGAGCTGAGCAGGCTTTCTCTCTTCTCTGCTAAGTAACAAGTTTAACAGAGGCAGGGCAGGTCCCTGGGAGAGGGTCCCTGCCATCTGGGTGGTGACATCCAAAGCTGTGATGTCCTCACTAGCCTAATGGTGATCAGTTCCTAAAGCTGCCCTTTTGATTGATATTGCTTGAAGCTCTGGAAGGAAAAAAACCAGCAACACTCTTTGATAACAATGAAGCTGATATCCAACCTTACAAAGTTACTACAGACATTAAAGGCAATATATACGAAGTGCCTGGCAAATAGAAGGAAAAAACGCAACAATTATTATTGTGTGCACGAATTTTCCTAACCAGAAATAAGTCAAAGTCACTCCTTCATTTCTAGAAATGTTGGGTCAGAACTTTCCACTGTTTGTTAGTCAGATTTCATTAAAACAATAGAAAGAAACAATTCAAATTTTTCTCTTTGGTCTCAGCTGTAAGAGTGAGATGATAAAGAACCATCACTGAAAGTGTGGCAATAATTCGCAAATACGTGACCCCACTGCTGTGTGTCTGAGGCTCTACCACCTGAGAAGTCAACCTGTGGCAAATGTTGCTATTCTGCCACCTGCAAGAGAAAGTATGACCGGAGTGCCAAGGCTGAAAGATGACATACCACCCGCACTGGCAGAATGAGGGTCTTAGGAATACAATAACCACAGATTCACCTGGGGATTCAGTGAGGGAACACCACCTAAGCCCAGTACGGCAGCAGTTGCCCCAGCCAGCTCATCTTAAAAATTTTAATAACCAATTATGTAAGAAATGTTTTACATTTTTTAAAATTTAGGTTTTAGTACTTGGTAGCAAGTATTGCTAAAAAAAAATGAATGAATCACGAACAAAGAGATTTCATTATTCTGATTTCGGAGAGGGGAGTGGTTAGTTACTCTAAGAAAAATGTAACTTGATTTTTATAAGCAAGTCCATAAAAACAAAAATTCTGATCACTTTTTCCCCCTCTTTGGGGAAAAAGCAGGGAATCCTTTTTCAAAGTTCTTTCCAAATAACCCTAATTCTTCCTCAAAACTATAAGTAGCACATTGGGATGGCAACAACCAGCTAGACAACCTTTATATCCTCACTGAGGCCACCACATTTGGAAGAAATGAGTCATGGGGATGTAGGGTGGGCAAAGGGATTCTTTTTTAGCAGGAAGAGATTAGTAAAGCTCTTTTTATGGATAATATATAACCTGAATATAAAATCATTTTGAGATCCAATTTTGGCAAAGGTAAGTAAACACATATTTGCACAAACAGGGCCTAAGAATAAACTCTCATCCTAGGGCTCACTCAGGTGCACATTTAATAGAGATTTTTTTGTGGGGGGGCAGGTACCAAGGATTGAACTCAGGGGCACTGGACCACCAAGCCACATCCCCAGCCCTATTTTGTATTTTATTTAGAGACAGGGTCTCACTGAGTTGCTTAGCACTTCGCTTTTGCTGAGGCTGGCTTTGAACTCGTGATCCTCCTGCCTCAGCCTCCCCAGCTTCTGGGATTATAGGCGTGCACCACCACACCCAGCCATTTATTGGAGTTTTAACAAACATGTAGCTAATTATCAAACGGCTTTGCCTCCGTGAGTGTTACAAACCCTTCCTTACCCTGGCTCTCAACACACACATACCCCCCTGATTTTAGAGCTACCGTCTGTTCCTGGATTCCAAGGGCAGCAACAAAGTGCCACTAAAAGATTAGCAAACATTTTGAGCGCATCCTGTGTGCAGGACTCTGTGTTGAGCCCGGTGGGCAGAGTGGGTGGCCCCCTCCCACGCTCCCTACCTCTTTCATGATCTTGATGGCTTCCACGCGGTGCTGGGGTGGTGGATACAGCAGCACGCGGTGGTAGAGGGACTGGAGCACGGGCTTCATGGAGTCCATCGACCCCACCAGCCGAACCAGCTCAGCGGCGAGGTAATAGATGGTGCGAGCCACTGGCCCGCTGAGGGCTGGCGCTGTGCAGGAGCAGCCCGAGCCCCGGCCATGGTCAGAAACAGCGGGGGCGGCGGAGTCCGGCTCCACGCTGGCGCTGGTACTGCTGCTGTGCGCAGAGGTGATGGTTTTGTCATGAATGGGGTTCCCCAGGATGACGATGAGGGCGGGGCAGAGGTTCTTCCTGGGAGGAAAGATAGATTTCACTGGGAGCCACACAATAAAATGTGCCTACCACACGGGGGCAACGCCGGTGCCACAGAAGTGCCCAGGATGCGCTGAGCTGGTACTGCGCCTTTGCTGGACTACATTCTGTCCGAGATTTCCAAGTCTCCCCATCCCTTTTGGGTGTATCAATGATATTTTTCCTCATTTCTTGGGCTAAGGTTAACTAAATTAAAATATCCATCTTATGTGAAGAAATAGGCTCAAAATGCTAAAAACCTTAAAGTTTCACTTTTACTATAAATAACAATTATTTCTGATTTAAGAAGTTAATTTGAAATCCCATATTAACATCTATCATTCAGCTCTCTCCCTGTCAATATGCCCAGAGACCCAGGGAAACCAGTTGGCTGCCTGTAGAAATCTCTGTCACTTCTAGAAATCTCTGATTTTTAAGTAGGTGACTGGTTTTCAGGTTGAGAGAAGAATGTACTAGAGTAGAGGACAGTTCAATATCTCTTCCCTGCATTGTTTTCTGGTGCATTTATAGGCTTTTATAACAAACTGAGAACCCACAAAAATCTCTTGGGGCCTCTCTTCATGACCCTACCATGAAAATAAAATGTAAGAGGGCCTCAGAAGCATATTTTGTTATAATAGTCATCATTTTCTCTCTGAATTTTGCTCTGATGCATGTAAGTGTAATTCCCGCACTTTCCTTACAAGACTTTTGTGAAACTCCTGGTAGGTCACAGGCACCCTGGAAAGGGGCTGGGAACGCAGCTGCAAGGCACCACTGGGCTGGGGTGGGGTACTTAGGAGTAGGTGCTTACCAGATGAGATCCGTGAAGCCCCTGTGCAGGTGCATGGAAGAGGAGGAGCTGCTGAGCACGGATAGAATGCACTCCAGGTACAGAAGCTGCAGCTGCTGGCTGTCACTGGGGAAGAGCAAGACCAACACACAAATGCAGACACAATACAAGGCAGGATTAAAGTGCGGGTGCTATGGAAAAACACTTTAAAAATGTTAGGCATCACTGAAGCACAAATTTGCGGGGGGCAGTGGTTAATATTATGGGTTGCATTGTGTCCTTTCCCTGCTAAAATCACAGGCTGAAGTCTCACTCCCCAGTACTTCAGGATGTGATCTTACTTAGGAAAAAAGTCTTTATAGAGGTAAGCAAGTTAAAAATGAGGTTGTTAGCATAGTCCCTAAGTCAACATGCCGTTGTCCTGAAAAAACACAGGAATTTGGACACAGAGGTGTGCATAGAGGCAGGTTAATGTGAAGAGACACAGGGAGAAGATGACCTTCAGTAAGCCAAGGAGACAGCTGGGAACAGATCCCCCGACAGCCCTCAGAAGAAACCAACCCTGGCGACACCTTGATCTTGGACTTGCAGTCTCCAGAACTGTGAGAAAACAAATGTCTCTTATTTAAAGGATCCATTTTTTTGTACTTTATTACGGCAGTGCTAACAAAGTAATACAGTTAGGCTGATTTATTTAAATTAAGATTCACATTATAGAATAGTTTTTGATAGATTTTTGTAAAAATTGAGCATGAAACATAGTTATACTTTACCCATTCCTCACACATGGTTTATCCTCCTCTCAGATCTTATATTAGTTCAATACATTTACTACAATTAATAAACAAAATTATCATATTAATAAAAACCTACAGTTTATGTAGATATGTTAATTTTGTTTAATTGTCTAAATGTTTCAAGAAAACCTTTAACACATTATCCTTTAATTGGTCAACTCTTTCCTATTCACATTTGACCCTCCTTATTTATACAGGAAACATTGTTTTTCAGTGCAAAAATTATTTTCCCTCAAATTATTATTATAGGGTTTCTGAGTAGATGCAGACAAAAAAAAAAATCAGACAACTTTATGGGAAGGAAGCACACTCTTATATATGCAGATTTTTTTTTCTCTCCAGCCCACTAGAAAGTATTAAAATCCCAGTAGGTGGTAAGAGAGACCGATAGTGGTGAGAAATTTTTTAATTTTCAAGGACACATTTACTACGCATACATATCCTTTAAAGATGATCCATGTAGGAGGCTTTTTGGAATAAAATATTCAGAAAAAGAAGACATCTGCTGAAAAAAATATTTTTAGTTTACCTCTTTTTTCCTAACTTAAAATAAGCAAATGTTAAAAGGAAGCCTAGGGTTTTCAACAGTTCAAACAAGTCCCAGCAGAAGTAGATAGAAGGGAAAGTCAAGACTCCCAACAGGCCAACTAGAAATTTAAGGAGGCAGGGAGAGAAGAAAAGCTGACTATCCCAAAGTCCAGAAACTTACATTCTTACACCTGCCTAGATAAGGAAGATCCTGCAATTGAAAGATGAAGGACAGGAAGATAGAGGCTGGGTGGGGTGGGGGGAGGATCCCTCATTTGAATGCTACACTAAATTCCCTAAAATTGACATTGCATTCTAAAACTTGTTGGTAAGCTACAGCACAGGGGAAAAATCCTGCCCAGGGCCTGGAAATCAAAAAATGATTTTACATTTGAAAAGGGTTACAAAACCAAACAAAATCAAACAGGAGACAGATAGTATGTGGTACTTTACAAAAGTTTGCTGACTCATATTTTAAAAAGATATCCTTCATCCAAAAAACTGCACAATGGTTAAAATAATGCCATTATCTGGAAATTGGAATGTCACCTATATGTGGATATACTCCACCAGACCCTCTGAGGATGGAAGGGAGATGGGTCAGGACTGAGACATCATAAAAAATTATTACTCTTATTTGTCAAGAGGACGGTGATAGATGGAGAAGAGTAAGAAAGGCAAGAAATAACTAGCCATTTGTGGGCTGGGTAAGTGCCTCCTGTTTCTAGGTTCCTCTTCCTATAAGTATTCCTATACTTTTGAACAAGACATAGTTCCTGCCCTGGAACGGCATGTTCTTCATTCTTATGGAATTAGACAGACATATAAGTAGATCAAGTACTAATGGGAAGTGATGTAAAAGAGTAATTTAATACAACTATGAGACCCCCTAGGAGGGGCTCTTCCTTAGAAAAATCCAGAAATAACTTCCACAAGAAATGGAATCTTATATGGAGACCTGAAGTTCAAGGAGGAGCCTGTCACATGGATGAGTTGGGGAGTGGGTGGGTGTGAAGCCGGGGAAGGAGGAGGAAGAAATTTGGACTAAGAGGTGTTTGGCTGAAACACAGGACATGAAGATGGTGTAGTCAAGAGGCAGGCTGGAGAAGTGGGCAGGGGCCAGAGGGGATGGGTCACACAGATCATGCTAAGATGCCTGGACTTCATTCTGCATAGGAGAGTGACAAGTGGGATTTTTGTTTTAGAATGTTCATTCTGAATGCTTTAGCATGAACAGATCAGAGAGGGCAAAACAGGAGGATCACAATATCAACCTCAAGTGGCACTGGAAAAAATCAGTTCTGGAAAGATGGCCTTTGCTGTAGTTGCAAGTTAATCTTTCTGACCAATCACTGGATCCATTACTAGGAAAAATAGTTATTAAATGCCCTGATGCAATCTTTCTCAAACTGTCAGTCTAACATCGGAAAACTAAAATAACTATAGAAAAATAAGTTCTCAGTTTCTGAAATCATCAGAAATAAGTTTAGAGAAAAGCTATAGTCAAGGTTCCTGTAAGTAAAGTGTGTAAAGTGTGTCACAGTGAATATCTCAGTCCCGAGGCATCAGCTGGGCTGACAGGGAATGCATCACCAAGGTAACTGGCCCAGAGGTCTCCTTGGAGACTGCACACAGCAGCTTTTCTGTGGGCTGCAGCAGTCTGGAGGATAGGCGTGGCCTTGCATGAGTCATGCCATTAAGAGAGCTCTTTAAAATGTAAGCACCTTCCACCAATGACCCTCACTGGGCAGATAAAAGATGGATGCCTTTCAGACTTGCACAGCTGTAGACAAATATGTGGCATGTGCAAGATCAAAAAGAATCTAGTGTCCAGCAGGGCAACATGTTTGGGATCTCTGGAGTTCTTAGAATTCTTTTTAAAAACCATTTGACTCTGCCCTCCTTAAATAGGGATTTGTTTTTAGTTTGATAAAGGAGAAAGGGCATTGAATAATTGTGTAAGGAGTTGAATGGAGTTTGAAAAAATGACACACTCCTTAGGCTGCCCTCATGGATTTCAAGACTGTTCTGCTATAGATTCATGCCTGACACTCTGCGCCAGGAGGAGAGGGAGGCTGGGACAGGGTGGCAGTGACAGACAGGCAGAGAATGAATAAATATTACTCTAAGCCCAATTATCCTTCCAAAAATTATTGGATTTAAGCAGGATCATGTAACTCATCTTGCCTAATATAGAACTCTATTAATACCACATCACCAAGGCACACGGGTGAGTTGTGTCGTGTACCTTAATATATTTTCTGAATATTGCTGAGAGATTGAGCATATCAAGGATATATTCCCCTACCAAGGCAAAGCCCTATGAAATGTATGGGCACTGATTTTGGAAATGGTTGTTGGGAGGTACTGATGGTTGTGAGATATTAGAGAAAGAACCTATTTAGAAGGTAGAGGAGGCATCAAGTTCTCATAATAGAAATAAAGGAATTAAGGTAGTAAAATCAGAAGGAACCATACAGATAAGAGCATTTAAGGAGAAAGAATAGAACACCGGGTACAAGGGCCTGGCATGACTGGGCCAGTGGATTTAGAGGCTTCCTCTCTCAGCGGTACTAAGCACACTGTGTTGAGCTTCTTTAGCAATGCCCCTGCACACCCAAATGGTGAGGACTCATGATGAGAAAGACCAATATCAAACAAAGCAAATGAGTTCTGGAGGCAGAATTATGACCAGGCAAACTGCATCAAAATAACCAGTCAAGACTATGAAAATCCTATCAAAACCATCAGGCTCTTTTCCAGTGTGCATAAAGTCACCTTTGACCCAGTATTCAGTGAGAACCCCTAGAAAGTACATATGCATCACAAGAATTATTTTTCTCATTTAATGCCTATTCTCAAGTCATGGGGTTAAGAACTGTTTTCAGTAATCAACAGAAATCCATGACCTCCGATTTCTTGTGTGTATGTACGTGCACACACACAATATATGTTTGTTCAATGTATTTTCCTAACAAATGACAGTCAAATTTTTATTCTAAAGAGCTCAGGGCTCCTAACTGCACCCAAAGCTAGAATTAGCAACCCACAGCTCTGGAAGAAAACAAACCAGTTTAGAAACAAAATATATCAAATATATTTTGATATTTATATAGTGTCTAGCATATTTGCTATATGCTAGACACTATATAATTTTAAAAATTCCACTTGTTAAGTAGAACACTTTCTTAAAGAGATCAAATATAAATGCCTATAACAATTACAAAACAGGCTTAGTTGAACTGTCCTGGGTAAACCAGGTGATCTTGCCCCCAGATTGGGGGAGGTATCCCTGAAGCCATTCAGGTTTAAAGAATCACAAATTTAATGCCAAGCACTTACTGGACCTAGGTGAGGATTCTTTTCCAACCAATGAGCAATGGTACATCTTAAGTCTACCATTTATAGAGATACAGGCTCATTCTGACTTATTCTGATGGCTAAGTGTTAATTTTCTGCAACTTAAAAAATTTCAGTTTTTTTCCCAGAAAAAAAATGTTTAGCTTATTAGTTTTCCTTTGCTTTTTGTTTTATCTTCTGACAACGCTAAGACCTAGGATGGGGTCTTGATGGCTGGCTACTACCTAGCTGCTGCCAGCTGGCTGAGGTGCTCTCCTGAGGAACATAAACCATGCCAAAGAATGTCCACATCAGATGAGGACCCCGCACAGTTGTGACGGAACACACAGGATGGAAGCCTGTCAACAACCCGTCTGAACCAGGGCTAAAAAGGAGGGAGTTCTACACAACCACAAAGTGACCAAGTATCCCCACCCCTGTGAGTGATGCCGTACCTCTTCTCCAGTGACAACTTTAGCTCCAACCTGTTCCCCTCATGCATTAGATAGAATCTCAGATGTCCAATGCTAGAATGGACCTCACTTTCTGAAATCACTCAATCCTTGAACATAACTCTCAATTCTTTTTACCTGCTCCAACATCACCTAATTCAAGCTCAAATCCTATCATCATTCCTCTGAACATCCTTTTACTTGAAGCTCCTTGTTTCCCACGGCGTACAGACCCTCTCACTGTAATGAGTTAATAAGCCCAGCTTTTGTTCACCTCTGTTCCTAGTAATCTTTGCCTGATGGATACTGACTATCCATCTGTTAAGTGAATTTCCTCATTCCATCTTATAAAAATCCTAAAATATTTTGTACTTCTAATATTATACAGTCATCCCAAGAATAATGTTAATTACTGTATAGAATACAGAAGCTTGAGGTAGTTGAGATCTTTGCCCCAAGTTGAGAACTAATAAGGAGTACAACAGTGATTTAAACCCAGGTAACCCAAGAAAGATAATGCAGTTGGGCCACCAGGGACCAAACCTCACTCTTGAGTGAGTCTTAGGAGTGAACGTACCACTGGAAACATCCCCCAGTTCTGATGTAACAGCTGATTCTTCTGTGATGGGTAAGAACTGGACAGGGCTGGGGAGAAGTTAGGACTAGAGGAGATCAACACCCTGCCTGCTGATGAGTAGAGTGAATATCTAACCCACCTGGAGCAGGACTCTGTTGAGAGTGAGGGAAGATGCTTCTACTTTTATATAGCAGGTGCATCCTGAGATGGTTCCCAGAAAATCTGGTGGCAGGGGGACCCTACTGGTGGGTTACTGCAGTTGGTGCCAGAGCTCTCAAGTTAGGACAGTAGTCTGAGTGTCAGTTCTACAGTTCCAACTCTCTACAGCCAAGAAAGTGGGGAACTGAGCAGGGGACAGCAGGACCCTCTGAAATCCTATCTACTGTTAGGCTCATTCCTCCTGAAGGGGAAAGTCCAGACTTGCCTCCTGTGTGGGGTCTGGGGGTGGGAGAAACTTGAGGTGGGAGGGTGGGAAACAAGTGAAATGCCATTTCTTTTTGGTTTGTACTGTCCATGAATTAAATAGACCTTCCCATTTTGTGTGCTATGAAACAAATGAGCATATCTATCACCTCAGTTATGCATTTTCCCCTGCTATGGCAAGAGCATCTATAATCTACTCATTTAGCAAAAATCCTGAATGAATACACTGTTGACAACTATAGTCCTCATGTTGCACATCAGGTCATTTGAATTATTCATCTTACGTATTTGCTACTCTCTCCATTTCTCAACCCCCAAACCTTGTAACCACCATTTTCTTTTCTGTATCTATGTATTTGACCTTTAAGTGCCTGATGTAAAGAGAGTTTCATTTAGTTAAAGTAGGCAGGCAACTTAGAGGAGCAACTGATAAATCGATACAGAAACCATTTGACAACAACTCTTAAGAGCACTTCTAAGCTTAGCTTTAAAGTAATCCTGAGTCTGAAAAACAAAACAAAACAAAATTTTCTGCAATGTTTTTAGCAAAGTGAAAGACTTCATTCAAGTCTGCAACTAATCCAGTCTCCAAATCATTACCATATTTAAAATTCTACAAATAAACATTATCTTCATTATCGAATGTCCTAGATACCAGTAAATGATAGTTTAATGTGTCTTTCATAATTCAAAGGGCACTTCAGAATCTTTTCTTGTGGTAAAATTTTGTAATCACCACATAGGTAGCTGGTGGAGTCTTTTCAACCCACCTTGGAAAGTCTGGCTGTTTTATAATTTGACTACAACCGGATGCAGAAGTTGTCTTAACTTACTCCATGGAGAGTTAGCAGGAGACATGGCCTAAGTGAATTAATACCATTGATTAAACTGGTATGTAACTAACTGAGATTATATAAAGTCAGAGTAACACGCCCCCTTTTTTTTAAAGCTAGGCATATGAGCTCACAGGCTTAGGTACAGTTAAAAGAAGAAATAGAGAAAGTCCACATGATCCAACCCTGTTATTCAACAGAGGAAGAAAGTGCAGCACAGTTCAATGGGAAGAGTCATTCACAGTCACACAGCAGGGCTACACCCGAGGTAGCAGCAGCCCCCACATCAGCCAGCTCTTAGCCCAACATCCGCTCCACTCAGCTCCATGCACCAGGGATTAACTCCTCTTTTCGAGATGGAGATGTTGTTTTCCCATTTTCACTTCAGAAAATTATACCCTTTGGTAATGGTATTTGACATTTTGGGATTGCCTGAGGTCTCTGAATACATTTCTCAGGAATGACAGGTATATCCCAGTGGGAGGGAATTACTGTCCCTATAATCTGCAATTTTAAGTGATGCTGTAGACAGACAACATTTCAGAAATAGACCATTGGTGGATAAGAGTGACAGCAGAAAAGCACTTACTTTATGGAGGCTTGTAACTTCTCACACAGGACAGTGAGGACAGAGACCACATCATCACAGAGGGCCTCTACTGTTGACCCTTCAAAACAGAGGAGGTTACAGGCATTAGTCACCGCTGGGGCCACTGGCAGCCCTCTCAGTGCTCCTTCCCATCCTCTGCCTTTGATGTTTTTGGGGACTAAGAAGATGGTTTGCAGATAGGGAGCCTCCCTTAGGCTCCCAAGACAATCACAAAAAGAATGAAATGTCGTCCTCCCTTTTTCAAGTGAAACAAACAAAAGATAGTCCAGGAAGAAAATAATAAACTGTTTCTTATTATAAATAAAATTCATTCCCACTTAATGAAAGGATGTTTGGTGAATTTGAGAAACAACACAACTGATAATGATTTTCTCAATTTTTAGACCACTGGGCTATCTACAAATCCCTCATTCTGATTTCTTGAATTTCTGGGTCTTTGAGGCAGAGCTGAATTGCATCCCAGAGAGACAAAATATGGAAGCATGGAGAAAAAAGACAGGCATTTGGAACTAGAAACCAGGCATGAGTGTGTGTGTGTGTATGTGTGTGGGGGGGCAATAATTCAATCGCCACCTTCACCTTCTGTAACTATTTGTCCAGCATCTGGAGGGCACATGGTCTTTGTTGGTAATGGAGCAACCAGCAATATCAAAAAAATAACTGTCCCCTCCAGACATATTCTAATTTCCAGAAACTAGAATTAAAACTCCCACAGAAGCACTGTATGAAAAAAAAAAAAAAGGCTGGAATTTGGAATCTGTTCAAGCACAGGTTCACAACTTGCTGATTGTATAAGCCTGGAAAGCTTTGGTTTTCCTTAGGGCAAAGGAGATAAATAACACAGATTGCACAGAATGGTTGGGCAAAGTGAAATAATAAGTGGAAGCATTTGTTTACAACAACAACAGCCTGTAAGGATCTATACCAAGGTGGCAAAGCATCTGGTGGACGTAAATATGAATGAAGGACCATGATGTCAACAAAGATGGAGAGAACAGTAGCAAGGGTGTAAGAGAGAAAGAAAGGGATGGAGGGGGGGCGCAGGGGAAAGAGAAACAAGTGACTGATCTTCAAAATTTAAGACCTCAAATGTAGGAAAGAAATTAATAAATCATAAAGTATAATGATAAAACAATTTAAAATAAATAAGATTCTTAAGCTCAATTTTAGATAAACTTCAAGTGAGGCCCTCCATTAATTCCTTACAAAAAGAATTTTTAGAGATGTGTCCTTCACCAAAAGGACTTTAAATCCCTTTTCTTTTTTTAAAAAAATATTTATTTTTTAGTTTTCGGTGGACATAATATCTTTATTTCATTTATATGTGGTGCTGAGGATGGAACCCAGTGCCCCTTGCATGCCAGGCGAGCGTGCTACCGCTTGAGCCACATCCCCAACCCAAATCCCTTTTCAGCTTATAAAATCGTCCTATGTTAAAGTGAGCTTTCATGAGAATGTAATAGCCAAAAAGAGAGGAAAGGACGGGTGGAGAATCTTGTGGCCTATCACTGAGAGCTTCAAAAGCAGAAAAGATGCTAAACCACTTTCTGGAACACAGTCCAAGATCATGGCATGATGGGAAAAAACCTGCACCACTGTGATGCTTCAGAGAAAACGACTTAAAGCATTTCTCATTCTCATTTCCTCCATTTCCATTTTTTTTCTCCTAATTTTGGCATTTAGCTGTTTTTCTCTCTCCCTTTCATTCCCTCCCTTTCTCATTTTCTCCCCACCCCCACCCTTTCTCCCTATTATTAACTGGTAAAAAATATAAAAGAACAGCATATTTTCCCAACATTTTTAATATTACTGAATAAAATCTGAAATAAAACCTATAAAGTTTTAATTAGATGATTTGAAGTGTTTCACATCTCAGAATGTCAAAGCCATTTTGAACAATTGAATTACTTGTCAATTATCTGTATACCTTCATTTTTTCTTTCTTTTCCTGTGGCTCAGTCAGAAGTTTCTTAACTTGATTTCATCTGTAACTTAAACTGGGCTGTCTGCAAAACTCCCTGTACGATGACTCATTTTTCATGTCAATAAATTGGTATTTGACAAATATAATTCTAGTGCAATAAGAATGTATGTTAACCAGGTTTTTATAATCCTCTAACAAATTTTTATTTTAGCAATTAAGCCTAGCTTCATGAAGAGCAGAATAAAAAACAAAACAAACAGACAAAAAACAGCCTTCGAGTAGGAGGTTTGTAAATAGTTAATTTCCCTCATTCAGTTGAAACAGAATAGGTGCAGTTGGCATAGAGTGCAGGAACAGAAGGAAGACAGCAGCTGATTAAATAATACCTCATGAGGCACAGCTAAGCAGAACCTCCAGGGAGAATGCTTAAGTAACCTGAGAGGCACTCATCTTTAAACCCCCAACACCAGGCACCCAGTAGGTGTTCTCACACCCACTTTTTAAGCTGAACTAGTAAAAATTGAATTTGATACCTTGACTTCTGAATTCTTGTGGGACATCTGGATTTTCAATAATCTAGGGAGGGAGACAAACACAATTATGAGATTTAAGCAAGAAAAATCCTAACTCTTGAACAATGGAAAAAACTAGGAAACACAATGGCGTCCTGAGTGCTCTGGGCACAGCTACCTAACCTTAGTATACCGTCCAGCTCTTGATGGCAATTCATATGTCTCACTGAATTTATGAGAGAGTAGGATGTTTAGAACTGAACTCATCAGTTCCCAGATTCTTTCACGAGTCCACACATTTCTCTGAAGTTAAGATGCATAGAGCATTGTATGATCCCATGTTGCTGGGCTACCATCTGCAGCTTTGCCTACCTGAAGAGGTGAGTTCATCTTTGCACAGATAATAATTTATCCCAGGGCAATGACACAGATTGCACGCTCCTATGCCCTCACAGATATAGACATGTGTCATAGTCATAAGAAAAATCAAAATACCAGCCCGAAGATGACCACATCTCAAAAGCACCATCTTCCTATTTAATGGGGAGTATATTTTTCCTTTCCATTTTTTTATTTGTTTGAATTAGTTATACATGACAGCAGAATTCATTTCAATTCATTGTACACAAATGGAGCACAACTTTTCATTTCTCTGGTTGAACACAATGTAGAGTTATACCATATATGCAGTCATTCATGTACCTAGAGTAATGATGTCCATCTCATCCCACCATCTTTCCTGCCCCCATGTTCCTCCCCTCCACTTCCTTCCCTTTGCCCAATCAAAATTCCTCCATTCTTCCTACATACCTACCCTGGTTAATGGGGAGCATTTTAACTTCCTGTTATCACACTGCCACTCTCGGTTGTTGTTAGGTGGATCCAGAGCTATTAAGGGCAGAGATAGCTCCTTGGATAAACAGGAAGGGAAAGGTGTTTACATAGAATGAGACTTCCTTCCCAACACAGAAATTACCTAGTGACCACTGAGCTAAGAACAGGAAGATGTTTCACACTCCCTACCTCTGAGAACCAGGAGATATGAGAAGTTATTTTCATGCCAATTAACCACTAGCAATGTAAATCATCCATGGCACTGTTGTGTTTGTGTGTGTGTGTGTGTGTGTTTGTGTGTGTGTGTTTAACTTGTTACAGGCACATATTTTTACTATTTTCCATTCATTAATTTGCAGTAAGCTCACTGCTTCCACTGTACAGCTCAGCACAAGGCTAAACACAAGGTTAGAAGATTGTTTTCTGAAGAGGCACATGCGAGTTATATTCAAGGGTAGAAGAATCCCTAGCCACAAATATTTATATGTGGCAATTTTTGGGATTTAAAAAAAATCAATAATTTGTAATTTAATGAGAGTTTTATCTAAATAATTCAAGAATAAAGATAGATAAAAAAATAGGATTTCTGAGGATACAAAACCAAAATACAAAGTTATAATCCATTCTGGGGGTGGAGATAGACATTAGGTTGAAGATGGACTTCATATTAATGCTTTTGCATTCTACATTATTTGTTTTCTTTCCACTGTTTGTAGGTCTTCCTAGATTTGAGGTGCCCCTCGATGTCTTATCAGTGATGCATCATGATAGGAAGCATATACATTGTTCCCAGGTAATGTTAAGTGTCCCCCGGAAACACACAGCCTCCTCAGAGCAAACCTCACCATTTCCATAGACTTCTCTTCAATAGCATTGAAAAAAAAATACCCAGTTGTTGGATGGCAAAACTTATATTTCCCCCTCTTAGACATCACAAATGCTTCAAACATTAGCATCCTGAGAACTGCATTTTCTGGGATATGAAATTATATCTCTGAGGAATTGTATGAGTAATAGAAAATAATGAAAAATACTAAGTTTCTACCTAATTTGGGATATTGCCTCTGGTTGGGGTGAATCTAAATGGCCACAGATAAGCAGAACCAGATGGCTGAGTAGTCACAAATTATATGCCTAGGACAGAGACATATAACCTCTGTGGTATCAACCAGACTTCCATAACCACACCTGTTACCATTCTTCTGGAAGAGCACTAAGAGATAAAAGATTGAATTATTTGGCTTGAAAACCAATACAGCTACATGTCTCTTAACAATGAGGTCATTTGCTGAGAAACTCATTGTTAAGCACTTGTTACTGTGAGAACATCACTGAATGCATGTGATATAGCCTACTCCACCCCAGGAAGTATGGTGAATTCCATTCCTCGTCCAGCCTGTCATTGACTGAAATATCATTGCATGGTGTGAACGTCCTTTCTAAACATTTAAAAATAAGATTTTAAAATGAACTATTGATTGAAAGTATCTTGAAACCATGAAGTTTCTTTCAAATATTTCATTTAAATCATTAAGATATTGCTAATATTAGAGTATTTTATCATGATGTGGTTGTGTATGAACATAGGAATTCTCAACAGCTTAGATTTCTTTTCATTAAGAACACTTTTTCTAATATATTTTCTATTTATAGATTTAAATAAAACACTAATATTCCCAACCACCATATTCAAAATCTTTTGGTAAATTAAAATCATTTTTAATAAGGGGAAAACTAAAGTAATATCTCAAGTTAAAACAATTTTTAACAAGAACTTGGGCTTTGGATATAGCAAACATAAAAGAAAATAGTACTTGATTTTTTTAAGACTAGTGCCTTTTTTCAAATATTGGCTGCCAGAGTATGCGTGAGCTGATAACGTGGACTGGGAGCCCGTCAGGGGACCAGGGCTTTCGTTCTGATTCTCTTAATGAAAAGTCCACTAATTTTAGATTTCAATTTCATCTCTCTGGGCTTTATCTTTTAAAAACACTAAAATGAGGAATAAAAGAATTGAACCTGATAATCCCTAAGATTCCCCTTAACTCCATGATCATCTGACAACGAGAAAACGGAAGTTAAAAGTGAGAAATCATTGAAGTTAAGCACAAAGTCTTAATTTCTGTACAATTAATTTCTGAGCTACTTTGGACTGCAACTGAGATTTCCCATTTTAAAAAGCAACTAATGTCATTTCAGAACACCTCTTGCAGATCTCAGAATAACTTTTATCTAAGTTATCACTGAGCCAGATTTTAAAAACAAAATGCCCATCCTCCCATCCTCTCACTGACATTCTCAGAAAATAATACATACAAGAAGCCAATTACATTTACATTTTTCTCTAGAAACTCATTTTAGACAATCTGTTCAAGTTTAGAGCAAGGAGTTCTAGATTAGAGAGGCTTTGACGACAGAGAATACAAGAGCAGCTTTACTCTGACAGCCCCAGCAGTGAGGGGAACCTCCTGTCATAACCTCTGAGTTGACAAAGGACCAAATCTTAAAGTATGAGATGAACTCTATTTGTTTTTCTTTCTCTTTTTTTTCCTGGGTACCAGGGATTGAACTCAGGGGTACTTGACCACTGAGCCACATCCCTAGTCCTTTTTTTGTATTTTATTTAGAGGATGGGTTGTTTTTTTTTTTCTTTTCTTTTTTTTTTTTTTTTTAGAATCTGGCTCTGTAATAACTTACATTAAAGTTATTTTGAGATCTGCAAGAGGTGTTCTGAAATGACATTAGTTACTTTTTAAAAAGGGAAATTTCAGTTGCAATCCAAAATAGCTCAGAAATTAATTGTATAGGAATTAAGATTTTGTGCTTAACTTCAATTATTTCTCATTTTTAAATTCAGTTTTCTAGTTGTCAGTTAAGAGGAAATTTAGAGATTATCCTGTCAAATTCTTTAATTCCTCATTTTAGTGTTTTTAAAAGGTAAAGCCAAAGAGATGAAATTGAGATCTAAATTAATGGGCTTACCTAAGCCTTTCCTTTGTTGAGGCTGGCTTTGAACTCCGGATCCTCTTGCCTCGGCCTCCTCAGCTGGTGGGACTACAGGTGTGATCCACTGTGCCTGGCTGCTATTCATTTTCCTTAGTTTCAAATTTACTATCACAATAAACTTTAAGAAGTGTTCAATGTAACAGTTTTAAAAGAAAGATAAATTTTTAAAATACTGACTAAACAATTATGGAAACCATAGGGAAAAACAACTTTCAAGACTTTAGGGTCAGGTAGGAAAATTTCTAAACAGTTTAATTCATTTAATGAGTTTTCTTTCAGAACAAGCAGGCCCTTCCTAGAGTTTCCAAAGGAAAGTAACTGTGTAAGGGGAAATCCCAGGTGTGGGATACCCAGCCTGCAGTTACGCACTGAGATGCCACCTAGACCATGATGAACGTGGGGTGCTTCAGGCTTACCGTGTTTTCTTGCCTTTGCCTTAACTGCAAAGTCAAGTCACTCAGCATTTGGCTGAGAGTTGCTCGAACAGCAGTGTTTATACTACGCTGGTGACAGCTGCAGGTGTATGTCTCAATGCACACCTGGGAAAGAAATAAGACAGCACTACATGAGCTCTAGGCATTTGTTCACTATCAACTGTTTTTGGCTTTAACCAGGGAGAATACCAAATCCTTTTTAAATAGAAAGCTTGATTTCATGATTTCAGACTAGTTTTCAATGAAAATAAATGTATATAAAAATCTCTGGAAATTTGTTTTAAGCAAATAGAAAAGTCATGTTTCCCTAGGATTGCCATTCTTACATTCTTATTCTTTTGAGCGGCAAATTAGTGAGTTTTACATGAGCTAAATAATTCTATTTAGAACAAACTCAGGTGGCTGTAAATTAATCAGGAAAAGCTCCTTTCATGGCCAAACAGAACAGAATTTATCAACTCGTAGATTATAAAGCATGGGGAGAGGACTACTGAAACCTTTTCTCTTTGCTCTGAATGAGTTTGACTTTGGATTGACTCTCTAGATGTGTTCTTCTGGATATTTTATAAAGGCGGAACAGCTCACTGTAAAAATGTTTCCTAGTTACTATGCTGGGTCTCAATGGAGATAACTGTTTAACTCCAAATACCTGCGGGAAGCCACAGGACTTCCCTCAGTTTGGTGACTCTTGTAATTGATCCCATGCTCTGAGGGAGCTCTGCAGGCTCTGTTCATAGAGTTGTTTTAGAAACACTGATTCTTAATTGGGACATGGGGTTCCAAAGCCAAGGTGACTCTGCCTTCATTTGATGTGGCTCTCTTTCTCTTGCACCTACACTGGCATTTGAAAGCCAGAGGCCAGCTTCTGGAGTGGCGTGAGGATCTCTGTGGAAACTCTGTGCCTGATGTCACCTGCCTGTTTCCTGTCCTGTATCTGCTGAATGAGAATAACTGGTAAGGCCTCTTTGGGCCTCGTGAGTCTGAATAGCTGAGCCCAGGAGGTTACTGGAGCCCTTGGTGGTTACTAATGGAGAAATCACAATTGAAAAAAAAACCCCAAAAACCCAAACCTCATTTGATAATGATGATATTGAATGTCATGACTTTTCAGGGTTTTCCTGTTTGTTTGTTTTTTCTTCTAAATTCTTTTTTGAAGCTATAGGAATGGGCATAAAAATCAAAGCATACTTTAAATTCATCTACTTTTTTTCTCTCTTTAAGGTATTCATCCTTGCAATTTCACAAAACATAGCTCAGGATTTAATTTACCTAAATCATGTTTTTCTAGGAATAACTCCAAGATTATTTATATTAAAAGTAGAGGTTCTCACCTAAATGGAAAATTTACTAAGTGTTAATCTTTATTGCTGCTACTGCTTGAGTTATGGGAGTTTTCTGGAAAGCTTATAATAAATCTTTTTGTAAATTAACTAGGTAAAAGAAAATATTTTCTTTTTCTTTTTTGTGCTGGGGATCAAACTTAGGGCCTTACACATGCTGGGCAAATGCTATTCCTCTGAGCTACACCCCCAGATCCAAAGAGTAAGTTTTTAAAAAAAGTTTATCTCCTATAGAGTGTTTAATGTTTCAAAGGTGCATTTGAAACTTAACACTATATTTGGAAGTTGACCTAGATGAATTCATTTTATAGTTAAAAAATAGAAGTTACACAGTGTGTATTTTCATAAAACTATTTGGGACATGTGACATTTATTTTCTCAAATGATTATGATTATATTGGATCTGAAGGGACGTTAACTTATACAAACATATAAAAAATGGTGTTTTAATCCCCAAAAGGCTTCTTCTTTGGCACGAGAGGGAATAATTTAAAAACATTGAAAATACTTCTAAATGAGGGCACTGTTCCCCTCGGACAAAACCAAATTCTACCTAATCTGGAACACTAGTACCATTTGTACCTCACAATTTAACAGTTTCCTTTATAGCTTACATTTTCCAAGAAATCTTTGTAACTGTTGATCTTTAAGCACTGACATAAATTTAAGGAGAAATTTTAAGCCTTAAAAGCATTGAAGATGAAAGAGCAACTATTTTGAGAGCCCAACTCTATACTTAATATAAATTCTCTTGAATACTAAGCCATGCACACTAGACAGTCTTCCTTGAAAAAAAAAATACTTCAGTCATTTCAGCCCATGTAAGAAAGCACACACGAGGACTCAGACTTTATATAACACAGTGTTATAAAGAAACAAGAACTTGGCAAATGCCAAGCATATTTTTGAGTTTTAATGCCACCACTACAGGGATAACATTGAACATGACTTTGTAGGAGGCATGTTTACTAGCTTGAAAAAATATAATTATCTTAGAAGTTCATTCTGCCTAACTTGGGAATATACATACTGAATACGATAAAGATATATTCTGTTAAATAAAAAGCACCACTTGTTGATAATATCCTATCTGTAGGTACTTAGGATGAAGCACTTCATCAGCTTTCCTGGCTTTTTCTGAAGCAGCTTCTTAAACTTGCTGCAGTAATCACAAATTGGTCAACTAGAAAGGCTCACAGAAATAGAACTTTCATTTGAAACCTGAACGCTGCTCTATTTAAGATCAGAGGTTTTTCACTCTAAGAGGGTTTTCCCTAAGGGCAGGACAAAGATGAGCACATAGGATAAGAGAAGCTAAGAGGATCCCAGTTCAAAGGAAGACTGAGTTTCTTAAAAAAAGGAGCTCAGGGTTTCTTTTTTTTATTCCCCCCAAATTGTTCTGCCTCCCCCTACCTTTGCTTTCATAATGGAAACTTAGCAACTGACAATCTTCAGGCCTATACCTCTGCCTGAGCCTAGGTGCAAAGAAACAAGGGAAATACCTGGTGAAAAGCCACAGGCCCCTGATTGCCAGGGAATGCACGGTGACACAGGGCAGTGAGCAGGGTCATAAGGTACATTTTGATCATTTCATGCATTTGTGGATGTCCAGCTTTACGACATGCTAAACACAACTGAGAGCAAAAACACAGATGGTTAATGAAGCCAAACCAACCACAAAAGCAGAAGGGGGGAAAAAAAGACAAGACCCAGTCCACAGGCATACATACATAGCAAGAATCATCAGGGAAGCGAACTGATAAATAAGAGTACTAGGTTAACCCCATGCTGGATTGCTATATTATTGAATATTAAGTGACAAATGAAACAAAGTTGATGTTTAATATATATTGGCTAATGCCTCAAGAGGAATTTACTGAACTTTGGGAAACACACGTCTTTCACTTTGCTGAACTATACATGTACCTTCTCTTTGCTACTCAAAAGGGGTCAGTGTCATTGCTGTGTTAAAATAGTACATAATACCGAGTCCTAGTTTCCATAAAGAGAAGAGGTAGGGTATTTCCAATTGTGAAACAAAATGATGAAAAATAGCTTATGGTCTCAAAGATGAGAAAGGATCAGAGATTAAGATAACAAGACAGCAAAAGAAATGCCTTCTATATAGAGAAGACCACATAGGCTGGTTGATCACATGAGAACCATAGAAAATTTTGGTGACCACCGTAAGTCTAAACTCTTGTGATGAATTATGGTGACAACACAGTTTCCAGGCCATTTATTATCTTCTCTGAAAAAGGTCTCCTTCCTAACAGGTGAATAGCTATAACAGGTGGGTACTTCATCAGATTGGTACACACACACACACAGAGGGAACTGAAGTTATATCATCCTATGAAATGTGTATATAAGTAAGTCTGATTACCATCTGGGTAGGAAAGCTTGTTTGTATTCCTTTTGGATTTCAATCTGAAAATGTCTTAAAATGCTAGTCATACATGGAAAACTCTGATTGCAACTTTTCTCCTCCTCGTGGCCTAAGGTGACATATTAAAATGACTTATGACACCTCACCCCATTGATTCCTACACTTTGCCAGGTAGGGCCTTTTGCCCGGTTTGGAGTCTACTGAGATTCAGCTGCTGTCCTATGAATCAGCCAAAGCAAGTTGGGAAGGGTCTCACTGTTCTGCATATCTTCTGACTCCAAATAAAGGCTTCAGGAGTCACAGGTTGAAGAGAGAGTAGAAATTCTTGCAATGAAGGCCAGCTTAGCAGTAAGTGGTCATGAACTTACATTTCAGGAATCCAACTAGGATCAATACAGGGAAGAAGAGGGAGGGCTTCAAGGAGGAACAGGGACACTTCCTGAAGGGAATTCCTCCCTCTGTGGTCTCCACTGGCTTGAGGCAGTGGACCTGTTCCCTTAGCAGTTTTCTTGCCAGGATATGGGGCTTACCTTTCCAGACTCCCAGAGAACATAACATATAAGATGTTTCCAGAATAAGTGAGTCAGGGCATCTTTCTAATGAATTATATGTTTCATAGTTGTAGATTATTTTATGTCTATGAATAGTGCTACCACATCAGAGTAAGAAAAGTATTACTGAACATTTCAAGGGTTATAAACTATCCCAATTAAAAAATACTTTAGTGATGACTAGAACTGTTAAATAAGAATCTCTGGTGGTAGGTCTTGAACTGCAATGTTTTTAAGCTCACCAGAGTAGCAAGTAGAACTACTAGTAACTTCCAGACCCTCTGCTGGTGAAATAATGCTCAGAAAAGATAAACGATCAATGTGCAAAAATGCCTTAAAAAGTGACATATTCCTAATAGAGACTTAAATCTATGGTAACCAAACAGTAAAATGCATCTATACTTCAGCCTCATATGTAAAAACACCACATAAACATTATCTCATAAGTACCTCCAGAAAGGTCCATAGGGAATATGCCTCCTAAAAACTCCAGTCAGTTGCCAATATTATTGTTCCAGGATTCTACTAACATTTTGTAAGAATGAGGGCAGCCAGAGGAAAGTATAGCATAGTGGTTTAACAGCATATGTTTGCAATATAAAGTCTGGATTTGAATATCTTGGGCAAGCAAATCAACCTTACTTTGTTTAGGATTCTTCATTTAGCTGGGTTGTGGTGGAGATTTAAAAAAAAACATGCATACACACCTTCAATATATAATAAATATAATGTGTGTGTGTATGTGTGTGTGTGTGTGTGTGTGTGTGTGTGTGTGTGTATGTGTGTATGTGTGTGGGGTACTACTTACTGCCATGCCCTACGGACTCTATGACTAGTAGCTATTCTTATTAATCAGTGTTTTGAAATCGACAGCTGGATGGATGAAAGAAAGCAGGGAAAAAGGGATGACTCTAAAAATATAAATCTTAGAGGAAAAACAATGCTATTCAAATCAGTTCTGCCTGGCTCTGACAGCATGCCATAGAAACAAAGACTGGAAGTTTCTAGGAGTTGGTAAGATGAAACCAGCAAATACACATTTAGAGACTGGGTTTTCTGCTTTACAGAAATCCCATAGAAGAATCTTTAGTAGGCCCAAAGCCATCCCCAATCCATCTTCTAATTAGCTTGGGAGAGCTTTCGGCTATGACTCTATATTTCCTTTACCCCCAAACCTTGGAACTTTGTATATCCAAAGCTTTTTCCTATTTTAGGTATCTGTCCCTGGAAAACTCAACTGCTAATGTGGATAGCAAAGAAGGAGTCTTAATAATGATTGTTCAGGAAATTGATCAGACAATACTTGGATATTGTTGGATAGTTCATAATTGTCCACTTAAAAATTTGATATTTCGTTTTCTCCCTGCAGCACAGAAGGTGCTCTTCTGAAAAAGTTTCCTAAGTGTAGTTTAATTAAACAAGTTAAAGTCAGACACACTCACGAAGCTGCCTTCTTATTTACATTTTGAGAGTCTAATGATCCTTTTATAGATTCAGCAGGACCTTGGGGAAATAGCCTCATTTTTCATACTTAAGTACACATTCCATTTCCTGATCAGCAGGTTTCAGGGTAAACACTCTGCTGGAGTAAATTGTCAACGTACACCAAGGTGAGAAGGAACAGCTAGATTCTGCCTGAATTTCCAGAGGGGTTTTCAATGGCTTGTTTTAAGGTGTCTTTATAAAATTTCCCCCAACTATGGTTTTTTTTTTTTTTTTAAAGGCAAACATATAACATATACCATGTGTCTGGACCTGTAGGAACAACTTTTTACTTGGATTGTAGATTTCATGTCTAATTGGAACACCCACATGACCAGACAGGTGTACTTATCTTTTCTTTTACAGACAGCAAACACAAGGTTGCCCAGGCAACACAGGGGTAAGGGAGAACAGGGTTCGCACCAAACTGTAGGGCTAGGGCTCCAGAGCCCATTCTTTTTACTACCATAGTTGAGTGCCTTTATCTGTAATCTCCATCTGAGGCTAGGCGTTTTTCTTGGTGGTTGTTTTCCGTTTCTGGTTTTGGTAGAGATCGTTGTGTCTTGATTATCAATCCTGCTGAATCCTCTTGTGGCTTCTTGACACCTTCAGGAACCTTCACTTGTGTTGGCCCTGGCCCTGTGTGTCCACTGCTCAAGATTTACACATTTTGCCTCAGATTCCCATTCCAAAGCTGATTTCTATGAGTACAACAGAACCTTCTCCAGCTCTGCAGGGGTGGCACAAAGCTCCCTGGCAGCCCTCCCCTCCTGAAGGCCCCATGACTCCTTAATGTCCCCACTCCTGGGTTCCACATACACGACAGCACGTGGCGTTTCCCCATCTTATTTCAGAACAAGCCTTTTTCGTGCTAATCCTACTTCTTGCTATTTTCTACACTGTCCTGTGATAAGCAAATAAGGACACTCTCAGTATCTCTTAAAATTCAATTGAAAACAATTACTGATAACTATTCTATTCATTACTTTTTATGGAGTGAAATATTCATGTGCTAAGGAAAATGTGTCTTTATAGATATATATAGTTGGAAACCAGCAGCCAATTGGCTGCTGCTTCTCTTTTGATAGACACATAAATTTCCACATACTCAAGAGTAATTTTCACTTTTTAATATGTAAAAAACACATATATCCGCTCATAAAAATACTACTCATGAGTGTTGTTCACTGGACTTTCCTTTTCTCCATGATTTCAGAATTCAGAGAATGATTGCCTCTTTGTGATCTGACTATGTACTCTCGCCAGAAAAAACAAATCCTGAAGACAATCTTTTCAAGAAGTGGAAGGAAAATTATTCTAAGCCTAGTAAAAATCAGCTTTGAAATGATGATGTTTCCAAAAGCCAAAAGGCATTTGCCAGACATCCCAGAAGCCAAGTTTCCTGTTGGACATGTTCTTGGGCATGGTGGAAGACAGGTGCGACCCTATTCTACAGCGGACTGAAAAGAAGGCTTTTGGATGTCGGCTACAAAAGGCATCCATCAGGGAGTAGGAGACAGTAGTGGGATTCAATCAGTGAACATCTCTCTAAATCTCATACTTAGTGTCTTTAAAAAAAAAAAAAAAAGCAAATGCTTTGCAATTCATCTTAGGAAAAATAGACCAAGAAAGCAATAAGCTTGGCTGTAGCAGATTTGGAGGACCCAGTAGTGTTATTTCCATGGTTAAAGCTTCAAGTTAAGCAAACTCAAGTGCACATTTATGAGAAAGCACAGTGGGCCACAGAGCATGCAGTCTGCAGAGCAATCCTTTCCTAGAAATTCCCCAGAGTGATCAGAGCAGGGCTCACCCCATTGCTGGGGCTCAGTCCCATCCCGATGTTTAGCCCAATGAGAGAGAAAGCAGCCAGGAGCAGGCATTACAAACACAAGTGGCACTCACCTCCGCGATCTTCAGCACAGCGCTCCCATTCAGGTCAAAGGTCGGGGTGTAGGTGATGCACAGTAACACCTGCAACCCACAGGAGGTGAGGGAAGAAGGAAGACATGGGGTCAAAACAGACAAGGGAATATTGTTTCACAGGCCATTTGCAGTCTCAGCTTGATGATTCGTCTGCCCTATCTAATGCTTCTTTCTAACCTACCCACTGCTCTCCAACGAGTGGTCGCTTAGCACCTAATAAAAGAAAAATGAGACTTCCAGCATAAAAGCTGTGAACCTCTCACCCCAGGAATGAATCCTGTAAGACTGGCCAGAAACAGGCAGCCAAGCGTCTGTCCAATAGCAATCAAAGTGAAAAAAAGATCAGAGTGATCAGGAAAAAAATGACCAGGCCCACTGCTAGGCTGTCACATGACTTGTCTCCATTGATATATATATATAATATCTTTATTTTATTTATTTATTTTTATGTGGTGCTGAGGATTGAATCCAGTGCCTCACATGTGCTGGGTGAGAGCTCTTCCACTGAGCCACACCCTCAGACCTTCATTGACTTGTTCCTATCTTACTAAGAAGAGAATGGAAACGCAAAATGATTAAAGAATTTGCCCAAGATCATACAGGTAACAAACCATGGAACAGAGATTTGAACTCAAAACATCTGACTGTGCTGAGCCACTAGACAACACTCTCTCTACCTTTCCCTAGACTCATATATTACTATAATGTTTCCGTTCTGTCCCCTTTCCAAATTTCATGTGATTAGTACGTCTTTTTTGCCTCTCTTCTCTTCTCTTCTCTTCTATAATTACCTCTAGAATGCTGCATGGGGTTTTCTGATTTCCCAGTTCAGTTTTTCTTTAGTCCCCAGAATACATAGACAATAATTGATGATATTTGCAAGATCTTGAAAGAACACTGAAAATATTGCCTTCAACTTACAGAGCCATTAAGGAACAGATCAATAAAACCCTTGGCATTTAAGGATTGCTTCTGATTTTGTAGGTACAAACCCAGACTCTCCCCACCCCTACCACCCTCCATTTGGCTCCCGACTTCTCTTGTTGAAGGGACCGACATGGGGTGCTGGTGTCTGATCCTCCATCAACACCATGCCCTGCCTGCAGCTTAGCCCTGGGAGAAGGTGGGCAGCCTTCCCAGGATTCTTTTCCCCTGGTTTAACTCAAGAAAGAGCACAGAAGCCTCACAAATTACCTAATACAAGATATGCACTTAATCAGTATGCCAGCAAGCAACTGTCTGATGTAGAAAAAAATATCTCTTAGTCTTAGCCATAAGCTAGCCAGCCCTAGGGAACAGTCACAAATAGATATAACTAAAGAAGGAAAAAAGATATTTTTTGCTGGTGTGAGTCATAGGATAGATAACTTAATAGTAGGTCCATCCCTCAGTTTTTTGATTCTTAAGGTGCTGTATATTCAAGAGCTGGCCCAGATGAAAATCAGCTCAGTGGCCAAGAGACAGGTACTGTGGGAGCAGCTGCCCTTTAGACTCACGGGAAATGAATTTCTTTTGTTCAGTAACAATCTTTGGGAGCTGGGATTTGGCAGACAGGAGGGATCAAAGTGGGAGTTGAAGGGTCACCAAGATCTAATCTAGGCTTGGAGGAAGGCTCCACCTTCTATGTCTCTGTAGTATGAAGGGACAGTGCCTTTGCTTAAACCTCCCTCTTGGTCTCTTCCTGTGCTTGCTCCTCTGAGGCTCATGTGATGGCTTCTTTGAGGCTTCAACCCAGATGCCATCCCCTCAGAGAGGCCTTCGCTGATCACCCCCTCTAAAGTGGCCTGTCACACCTCCTTGTTTCATTGGCTTCAGGGTGTGCCTCAGCCTCATAAGTTGCTTGTTCATTTACTAAGCACAATCTTCCTGTTGGACTTGCACATTTGCTGGGCCTGGGGAAGGCCCTCGGGATTCTCTCATCGGATGCTTTCTTATTTCAATTTTTTTGCTACATTGCATAGTTTCCCTTTTCTTAAAATTCTTTGAATGCCATGTTTATGCCAGGGGGTGGGAAGGCATGAAAGAATGGCCGTGGTGGTTTATGGAGGTCACTTGGTCCATCTGGACTCTTGATTTGTAAAGCGCTGGTGACAGAGCCTGGCAACTGGAGACACTTTACAATAAGAAGACAACGACGGCAAATATTTGTCTGAACTGGTTAATTATTAACGTCACTTATGGGACACAGATGGGCTTTCTGCCTTCTATCTCCCAGGCGCTCATACAAGGGGTAGAGAAAGTAATTTTAGAAAGACATTTTCAAAGTGTGACCCAGTTTTCTGTGATCAAGAGCTGCGTTTTGGCAATGGTGGTTGGAGACATAGGAATAGGGCCTATAGTTTTAAGACTTCATGAGGAGGCCATGTTGGCAGTATTCAGTAATCAAGGGACCAAGAGCCTCAGGGGAACATAGGAAGCCCTACTCTTTGGGTGGCAGGGAAGACCAGTGAGTGTAGAGGGAGGGGCTCCAGACACAGTGCACATGAAGCTGCAGGTCCCTCTTTTACCCACCAGCCAACAGTGAGGGAGGTTGAAGAAAGATTTTGCATTCTGAGTGTTCAACTACCAATATTCCAAGACTCACTGAGCTATGTGGAAAAAAACTAAAACCAGAAAATAACAAAAGGAAGTAAAACACATTAATGAAGCCTTAAGCTGGAGCGGTTTATGGTGGGGAAAGCACAGCATGTTTTAATTACAGAGCTGATGGTGTCTGTGGCGCCCCCCATGACTCACAAGATACATAAAAGGCACAGTGTCTGGCCAGGATGATGCAGCAGATAGCAACAACTTATCAAAAATGATAAATAGAGATACTGTTAATGCTCCCAATGCCTAGCAAGCATTAATCCACTGGATAAAACACAGATGGGGTGTTGGAAACATAGGATAACAGAAAATTAATTTAAAATCTGACTTTCACTGTCTAATGTGTGGACAAAAAGTTTAAATTAATATTCTGAGCATGTTGGTTCCAAAGAAAACTGATGAACCTAAATATTGAGGGAAATTCCATTAAAAATATGTTTCCTAGGGTCATTGAAGCATATTGACAAAGTTATCGCTGAGCAGCAGAAACTTGAGTGACAGCATCTTGCAACTGAGCTTACTGGCACCACCTTCATAAATGAGCTTAGAGGAGAATAGAGAAAACAGGGCAAAGCTTTCCATGAAAAGGGAAGGATTATTATGATTACAAAAAGTTCCAAATCATTTTTAAAAATCCAATCATTGAATAGTTATTACGTGCAAGAAGCATCCTTTGATTAAAGATGTGTCTAGAAACCCTGAGTAAAAAAAAAAAGGATTAGAATTAAACTATAAAGGAAAAAAGTGAACTGGATTTATTGCAAGAACGGGGAGCAATGATAAGAATCTAAAAAACATGGTCATTTTAGGAATAGAGGGATGAGGATAACGGTGAAGAGTATAAGATCATAGTTGTGCTTTTCTGAGTGGGGAACATTCTGGATTAATCCTCTCCCAAGGGCATGTCATGGTCATGACCAGGGTTTTTCCATGAAGCAAGAAAACTGTTCTGGAAATCTGAATGTCAGATACAGGTTGTGTGATTGGCTAAAGGCAGTTCCTGCAATCATATAAGGTAATACAGGTTGATCATCTATAGCCTAGAAATCTGAAATGCTCCAAAATCCAAAACTTTTGAGTGCAGCACTCAAAAGTTTTTGGAGCATTTCAGATTAGGGATTCTCAACTGGTAAATTCCACATAAATATTTCAAACTCTGAAAAAAACTTGGAAATCTGAAATACTTCTGGTTCCAAGTGTTTTGGATAAGGGATCTTCAACCTGTAATAAGGAGTTTCAGGTGACCTGGTTGGGGCAATTCTGATCTGGTAAGCCCCCCCCCCCATTCAGAATGCTCAGCAAGCTGGCAGGACTTCATTCTGAATGGGGAGAAAAATTAACACAAGCATACGGTGGTGAGCCACAGAACATCTTCAATGAAGGCTTTGGAACATTTCCCCACCTAACTTTTCCTGTTAAGATCTGTTGAAGATCTATCTTTTGCACACACCATCATGAAGGGGAACTTGTATGACATTGATGAGTCAAAAAAGTAATCTCTGTTAAGATTCCAAATGTATCCTCCACAAGACCATTTACACGACATTCAGGAGTAAAGATGTGATACATGAAGTTACTGGGTAGCAACTGCATGTCCACTTACCATCTACCTGTGGTCTGCATTGTTCAGGCATTCTTGATTCACTCAACATGTATTTATTGAGGTGGGACTAGAGTTTAGATTCAGTACTAGGTGTTGGGCATTGTTAACGGTTTGGATCTGGAATGTCACTCAAAGGCTCACGTATTGAAGACTTGGTCGCCAGTGCTTCGGTGTTCAGAGATGGGGCCCTCAGGAAGTGACTGGGTTGTGAGGGCTCTACATCATCAGTCCATTGATGGATGCATGATGTGATGGCATCATTGGGAAGTAGTAGAAACTATAGGAGGTGGGACCCAGTTGGAGTAAGTACAGCAGTGAGGTCATGTCCTGGAAGGATCTCTTGTCCCTTGACCCTTTTTCTCTGCTCCCTGTCTGCCATGAGGTGAGCATCTTTCCTCTGCCACACCCTTCCACCATGATGTTCTGCTTTACCTCAGGCTTGAGCAACGGAAACACTTGACCATGGACTAAAACCTCTGAAAATGTTAGCCCAAATAAATCATTTATTTTTTCTCAGGTATTTTGTCATAGTGAGGAAAAATTAACACAGGCATACAGTGGTGAGCCAAAAGACACAATTCCTAGTCTTACAGAGCAAACATCTGGTGTGAAGATAGTCTTGAAATAAGTGACTATAATAAGTTGTGATGAACAACTGCCTGGGAAAACACAATGTACTCTGTAAAGGTGTATTGGGGCCTAACCATGTAATACACAAGTTGTAATGCTGTGGTAATACATAAAATAAATTAATTAAACCCAGGAAAGAAGGCAAAGGTACTGCCAAAAAATGAGCTGATTCTGGGGACATAATCTATGCCTAAGGCACATGGCGGACACAGGGGCATATTGAAGGAGTAAAGAATAGTTTTTCTCCTCTTTCTTGAACTATTAAAATTATCTTCATTTATTCACAAGTACTTCTTGGAGTGATTGTGGTTTCATTTTTCACAATTCCAGACGTCATTTGTAAGTTAAACCAAACAAAATAAACTACCAGAGCAAAGGAAATTAGCTACGAATGTGAGTGCAGGCCACAGAAAGCCTTGAACTCTCCTTGTGCTTGGAGATGATAATGCCATGCACATTTCCAATCCCAGCCTTGGCTCTGGCTGAGAGTGTAGCTTTGTTACTTAACATATATTTCCTTCTGGCCTCTCATGCACATTGGCTTTAAACTTTATAAAATTAAAAATCATTGCATAATTCCTTCTCTTTAGAAACACTCCAGTTCTTTTTTTACTCTAAGTTGGCAAAGACAAAGACAGAAAATTCATGGGAATATTGAGACCCCACATGCAGGGCATGCCAACTTCTGCACTCCCAGCCTTCTGGAACCTGAATGGCTAAAAGTGTACCTCCACCCCAAGGTAGAAACAGAGGTTCTTTCTCTATGGTCCCTGCACAAATGACAAAGTAGCTACAGTCTTCTGAACACAGCAGAGTAGCACAATGTCTGTCCTTAGAGTGAAGGAATAAGGGAGTTCCATAGCACATATAGAATTTCAGAGGATATTTCCTTATTTAGATTTAAAATGTAGATGCCAAAGATAAACACTTTTTCTTATTTTGATCAAAGTTTCTCAACCCCAGTGCTGTTGACATTTTGACAATTCAGAAATGAATTGTAAGTGATCCTTCCTATGGGGCAACTGTCCTGTACACTGTAGAATATTTAGCATCATCTCTGGCTTCTCTCCAAAAGATGATAGTAGCATATCTTTCTTCTCACCAATTGTGACCACCACTGTTTTAGACCATTTTCCCCATACTCTGTGGATAAAGCTGAGAACCTCTGCAATGTGACTCTGTAGAGCTAGAATCCAGGCCTTCCAGAAGGGAGGCAGGTGAGCCATTAATCCTTCACTGTCCAGAGATCTCGAATGGCAGCTAGCAACAAGTGGTTAGCTACAACTCCAAACTTCATTTTGACTCAAACTAGGTTTCAGCTCACAAAATTTCTACCACTGATGACTTAATTGATTTGCCTCAAGCCAAGGTGACAGGTTATTAGACAACCACTTTCTGACTCAGGCTGCCTAAATTCTAGCAAATGGCTACTTGATATTTTTCTAGTCAGTAGAAGATTATGCTAGAATTTCTGAATGCCCAGTTTGGAAAACATTTAAAATTACTCACTGGTTTATGGTCCTGTCTCAGATTCATTTCTGGCTTTACCTGTTGTACTAGTAATGAGTTACTGATATTCATCAGATAAGCCCTTAGCACTTAATTCTAGGACATACATACCAGTGATGATCTGATCATGGAAAATTATTTAAGTATTAATTAAAATTAACTTATCTAATTCACTTGGACAAATGAACAAACTGTCTCTAATCCTATTTTCTTCTCTTCTCACTTCTCCCTTAACAAGCTGTCATAGCTCTTACTCCTAACTAGAGGCCTGGAAAATCCATTTATTAAGTAAATGTGTCCTCACATTTCAATCCTTCAGTCTCTAAACATCACAAGTTAATATAATTGTCCTTTGGTATCCAAGGGGATTAGTTCCAGGACCTCAAACAGATATCAAAATCACTGGATGCTCAAATCCCCTATATAAGATGGTATAGTATTTGCACATGATCTATCCATGTCCTCTCAAATACTTTAAATAATTTCTAGATGACTTACAATGCCTAATACAATGTAGCTATATAAATAGTTGTTTGGGGAACAATGACAAGAAAAAAATATGTTCATGTTCAGCACAGATGCAGTTTTTTTCTGAACATTTTCAACTGGTTGAATCGCAGATATGAAAGTGGAAGTATGGTAATTGTGCACCTCTTTGTCTCTTTTCTTTTTTTTTTTTTTTTTTTTTTTTTTATTTTTTTATTTTTTTTTTTTATTGGTTGTTCACAACATTACAAAGCTCTTGACATATCATATTTCATACATTAGATTGAAGTGGGTTATGAACTCCCAATTTTACCCCAAATGCAGATTGCAGAATCACATCTTTTCTATTAAATTATAAACCCTTGTCTTTGAATGTTTTGATTTTAACCCTTCACATAGTTTATGATATGCTGTTGATAACAAAAATATATCTACTGAGCATTAGGGCTTGAATCTTAAACGCACCCAAAAGGCTCTTGAGTGGAAGGCTTGGTCACCAGTCTTAGGCATTACTGGGAGATGGTAGAAACTTCAGGAGGTGGGGCCTAGTTGCAAGAAACTTAAATCACTGGTGACATGTCCTTGAAAAAAAAAAAAAAGAATATTGAGGACATGGCCTTTTCCTATTTCTCAGCAGCCATGGAGTGACAGTTTTGTTCTACCATAGGCTCCCACCATGATGCTCTGCCTCATCACATGCCCAAAAGTAACAAATCTGGCTGATCACGGACTGAAACCTCTGAAACTGAGGGTCAAAATACATCTCTTCTTTTTATAAGTGTATTTTCTCAAGCATTTTGTCACAGCAATGGAAAGCTGACTAGCAGTAATCAAGTTAATGAAAATAAAGTAAAAAAAAAAAAGTTCAATGAGTTGGATTTTCTTCCCCCTAATTTAACCTATAACAAGCTCCTTTACATGGAATCTCTCAGACTTTTAAGAAATCAAATTGCATTAATATGCATAATCTTCCCTCTTCTTTTCCCTTCCAGAATGGGAGTGTCATCTCAAATAATCTCTATCCATATAACCATGCAGTTCTTGGTGATTTTAGAATTGATGCTTATTGACATGATCAATCAAGTTTGTAAAGACAGAGTTTTTAAAGAGCTAGAGTCAAGTTGATTCTCTATATGTAAAACATTTAACAATTATACTTGGTTTCTAAAATATCTAAATCATAAACTCCATCTATTAGGAAGAAGATAACTTATGAATTCAGCTAAGTAGTAAGGTACTTTCTAAGGACTGTGGGATCAGAGCTAATGGTTAGGGCCTTAAATATAGCTAAGTAGATAACTGATATGTAATAATTTTAAAAAATTCTTCTTTTAAGATAGAGAGCTGTAATTCAACAGTATTAAATATGAGAACCTTCTTTAGAAACCAGCAATATATATGATGATACACTCTTCTGTTACTAAAGACAGCAATTATCCTAGCTTAAGTTATACAGAGAGAATCTATAAATGAAAAAAAAAAGAGAGATTTAGAAGAAACTCATGATATCTCAAATGCTCTTGTTCATCATTTGAGTGAGTTCAGAGGTGTTCATTTTCTCATTAAGCTACACATACTATTTTCTATTAACTAGAACCAAAATGAAAGCTAGTAATGACCCTGTACCATGCACAGTTCTAAGCACTTCTTTTATTTTTAGCTCCTTTAAGACTCACGGCAACCCCAAGAGGTATGCACCAATATTATTCACATTTTGCAGATCAGAACATTCAGGCTACAACAAAGAGAGTAAGTTCCCAAGACCACCAGGCCTTCTAGATGCAGAAGCTGTGCTCCTACCACTCTGCTACCAAACATTTTGAAAAGAAGAAAAAGTAACAAGAAATCTAAAAAGGTGATGGAGTTCAGGGACTGTTTCACAGGACAGGCACACTGTGGCCTCTCCCGCTCTGGCAGACCTGCTGGCCCTATGAAATTCCTCAACAAATACTTATCAACTGGGGGAGATTTCTATTCTCTCGGTATGTTTTGTCATTCTTCAGAAGCTGTAAAGCTTGCCCTGGCCTTGTCACTAGTTCAGACCCTTAAGCCTGGAAAGTTATCTTCTCATCCCAAACTGCATCTTTGAAGGCCAGATCAATTCCCAACCCTCTACAAAGCCTTTCCAGAAAAATCTAAGTGGCTGTAAAAGCAATTTTGCTCCAGAGATTTTAAGCCTGTTCTCAAATTAAACCACCTCAACTTCAATTTTCTTACAAAAAGGATATAGGAGGTTATTTCAATTCTAAAATAAAATCTGTATTGATCTTTCTCATTTCTGAACTCACATAGGTTATTATCTGTAATCATGATTTATTTTCTTTTGTTTGTTGTTTTCCCTGGTGGGCCACTAAAAACTACCATGTGTTCCCTTCTCCTCTCCATTAGTCAATAACTAAATTAGCAAGTAATTAGTACACCATGTGCCAACTACTCTGCTAGGCACCAAAGGGAGAAAACCAGCAGTAATAGTATATCATTAGTTTTTACTTACTAACTACTGACATTTTCCAGTCATGCCCAAGTTAAAAGTTTAGGAATACCTACTTGTGGTTTAGGAATAACCATGTGTGGTTTCCTTGAATGGGCCACTGCAAGGGAGTCTATTAGGCCTGGGCTAACCTCATAACCACCTGAACACAACTTCATTGCTTCCCTCTGAGAAAAGTACAATGAGAACAGAGCAGGAGGAGGCAGAAGGGATAATGTGCCAACTGCCTCTGGCTGGGGGGAAATAAGTCAGACTATGATTCTCATGTGATAAGTGCCATGGCAGATAGCCAGTTGTCTTTCAACACTGTTGCCTCCTGTTTCAGGAAGAGAAATCTGGGCACATGGCTGCCCAAAGTAAAGACTACATTTCCCAGACTTCCCTGCAACTGAGTTTGCCATGTGACCAAGTTCTGCCAATAGAAGATAAGTAAAAATGTCCTCCCCTTTCCCCTTCCTTCTATTGGTTGCCTAGAAGGCAGATGTGTTGGCTGAGTATGTGAAGCCACTGTGGACTATCAGGTGGAAGAAAACTAGCCAAGAAATGAAGGTCTAATAATGTGGTTTAGCTAGTACTGACCTAGATTGATATGAAAGAAAGATAAAACTCTGCTTTGTTTCTGCTAAGATGAATCCTAATACTGCAATCCTCTCTCCCTCTCTCTAACCATCGCCCTCCTTGCCTCTTTGCTTCTGACTTGTGCTTTAGATCTTTTTCACTTTAAGAATCACTTCTTCAGAATAGCTTCCTCTGTCCTACTCTTAAAACTACTCTCCAACAGACCCTATCGAAAATACTCTTCTAGTCTCTAGATTATTTTGACATTGCATTTATTGTAGTTAAGGTATATTCACATATTTCACCGATTTCTGTCTTCATCACTAGTCTCCAAAGAAAAGCTTTCATTATTGTTTGGTTTTGGTTCTCATTTTCCTCACTACAGGATCATCTATGTCCAGCACAGTGCCTGGCACACATGAAGCCATCAAATATTTGCTGCATAAATGATTGAAGAAAGGATCTTTCCACTCTAGGAACTCTAGAACATCCACAGGAAATACCTCTGCATTCATGCTTCATTAACTCATGATCGTGGGGAGAAATTTTTTGGTTTTTGTTTTGTTTTGTTTTGTTTTCTGGTACCAGGGATTGAACCCAGCAGTCCCTAACCACTGAACTACATCCCCAACCCACTTTTTAAAAAATTTCGAGACAGGGTCTTACTATGTTGCTTAGGGTCTTGCTAAATTGCTGAGGCTAACTTTGAACTTGCCATCTTCCTGCCTCAGCCTCCTAAGCTGCTGGGATCTCACCACACCCTGCAGGAGAGTTTTAAAACAGTTAATAGAGTGACTCCTAAATGTGTTCAAATGGTAAAAACCTAGCAACAGTGGTGCTTAAAAAAAAAAGTAAATAACATGAAAATCTTACCTAGAAAATAATGTATAGACCATTTAAAGAAAATAGTTTTTAATGTTTGTTTCTCGTTTTTTTGTACATCTTTTCACCTACTTTAGGCAGTCATTCAAAGGGAGAACAACTTAGTAAGAACTATTTCAATATGTGTGCAAAGCAGAAAATGATTATCTCATTCAGCCTCAGCAGCAGGAAGGAGGAGAGCTAAGAACAAATGACTTAGGGAAGCCACATATTTGGATACATCACTGCATTTACTGCACAAATAATAGGTTTGTACATTGTTCCAACAATGGTGCATTAAGGAGTTATACGTTTTTCACCAAACAATGGATTTTTCCTTAATGGTAGAGACTGCTGCAAATCTTCTAAAGTGTCTCAGCAGCTTTAGGCTAAGAGGGATTTCATTTCTCTTATAGGAGAAGGCAAGACAAATTAGCCATTTCACCCTCAAACTTCACTAATGATCATTCTTTCCTTAAGGCCAGAGTTAAGAACACTAAAGCTAACCATTTGGATAAATTTCCCAGTGTAAGACTTCCATTAGAACATTACTGAAAAGAGACTTAAAATGGTCCTTCTGGGCTAGGGGGTTAGAGTTCAGCTATAGAGTGCCTGCCCAGCACGCACAAGTCCCTGGGTTCAATACCCACTGCTACAAAGAACAAAATAAAATAGAAAATAAATGATCCTTCCATGTGGCCTCCTCCTTACTCCAAGACCAAAGACTGGCAGTGCTGGTGCACAGTTTGGAAGCACTCTGCTCTATAATTTGCAACACCAGAGTTCCAAGTGGACACCCTGAGGTTAAGGACTGCCAGTCACACCTGGATAGTAAATTCCTTATCCATAATTCTTTCTCCTTTGTATTTCTGGAGATGTTTGCTAGAGTCTTGTCATATTAAAAACAAAACCAAACCAAACCTCAACAGGGAATAGGAAGGGCAGTAGAATGAATCAGACCTCACTTTCCTGTATTCATAGATGAGTACACAATCAGTGTTAACTCCACATCATGGACACCACAAGGATGGGAAGTTATACCCCATGTATGTATAGTATGTCAAATTGCACTTTGCTGTCATGTATATCTAAAAAGAACAACAACAACAAAAGCCCTCAATAGAAGATGACATCGTCTTTCCCTTTTCCCAATTCTATGGCACATACCCAGAGCCATTAGCTGATTTTGTGGGACAGAGACTATTTGCTTCTTACTTCATGTTTAATCTTGCTCATAGAATTAGGGGATATTTTTATCCTGGAAGGACATAGAAAAAACACAGCACTCTGAGCCACCTAGCTTTGCCCCTCATTAGCCTACCACTTACATTTTCCGATTGACCATCTATATACAACAGGAATAGTAATGTCTACCTCCTAACAGGTCTTTCAAGACAGTCTTAACAGGCAAGGGAACCCACTGTTTAAGAGCACAGGTTTTCTCTTGGGCTGCATCATGGTTCAAATACTGGCCTTGTCATTTCACTAGCTATGGGATCTTGGTGTGAATATAAAGTACTTGCTAGAGTGTCTGACGCATATAAATGTTAAATAATCAGCCCCTGTCATTTCTCCTTTGAAAATTATAACACACTCCACCAACATCCACTTCTATTATCTAAAGATGTACATAAAATAAGATATCCCATAATAGAATGCTCACCAAATGCTACCCCAGGCTCCAGTATCATATCCTTCCTTATCACCAAAGCAAGCCTGCCTTCCCGAGATAGGATGCTTAGCCCTCTCACATGCTGACAGAGGAAGAAGGTCAGCTATAATTCCTCTCAGTTTTGAAGACTCAGCCGGCTGTATCAGTTAATAACCTCACAAAAGGTTACCCACTAGAAAGAAGGAAAGCAAGTCCTAATTACTCCAGTCAGAGATGCCATTATGTCCATGGCTCCCATAAAGTCTCCATGGCCTTAAGGAAATGGCACATAGGAGGGGAAATGTCACCAAATCAGACAAGTACTTGACCTAAATATTAAATATTTCATGCCATCTATGAATCCATTTCATAGGTAATCTATCTTCAGACAAATCTTCTATTTCTCTACAGTTCTGACACATTATTTGCTCAAGCTATAAAATTTTTATCTGGATTCCATAGCCATTTGGATAAACCAAAAATTGTCTTTCTCCCCACCTCCTGTTTATTGGTAAAACATGTCAAATAGTTTCCAGACTATGCGCTCAAACCTCATTCCTGCTAAATTTGTTAGCAGCAAGTGTCACTGATTTGTTTTTTAACCCTCTGATTAAAAGTCCGGGACATTCTTTCTAAATGAGAGCACTGCTGCTAGAATCTTGGGATTCACTGTTAGCTAGTTTCTATTTCATCTTGGAAAGATCTCTAAAAGAGGAAACCATTTCTCTGTAGGAATTGATACAATTACAATATACTCACAAGAATGTGACCTGTTTGGATTTCTCATGTTTACAAACACTAGAAGATAGCAATATATAAATAAGATACGCAATATAGGTTTTTAAAAATAACACTTAGGATCTGTTATAAAAATGTACCATAGCTGTGGTCAGACATACATAAATAGAAAATGCATAATGTGACTTTATTCCTCCTGAACTGTTTTCCCAGACTAATATTTGAAAATGTCAACCATATCTTATTTTAAAAGATTTTCTGTGCCTAAAAAATAGTCATATAAAATGACTAGAGGATTTATACAGGAAATTTTAAATAATTTATCACCAGAATAAGTTATGAGAATACCAAGACTAAAGGAACATACACTTCCTATGTGATGGGAATCCACTTTTTTCTAATTCCCTCTCCTCTTTTTAATATAATAGAATAGGTAGTAAGAACATTTTTGATGTAGACATGGTATTAATAAAACAAGAACTTACTTAAGAGTTTTTACTCGGATCATTACCAGGATCGCAGAACTACAAGATAAAGGGGTGTGAGTCTCTGGAGATCACTATAAATATAGAATTCCTTGTGCAGAGAGTAAGGAGATAAAATTTTTTATTCTAAGCCAGAGAGTCTATAATTTAGGTCAATATTTACACATAAATGAGTATTTTAAGTCTGAGATATAAGAAATGATGAGGAAGCCTTCCCCTGTAACCTATCACAGATAAATGACTTTCTCCAAAATTTTATTTCATGCTAATATTACCCAAAATATACTTACTTCACCATTAACTAAATTTTTGTTCAAAATTTAAAAATACACTACCAAAAATAGCTTAAGTCTAGGTTTGTTGTAAATTATTTTTTTCCCAGTTCCAATATTTAAATAGTTAAACTAATAGCACATAGTAAAGACCCTTATCATTTTAAGGGCCTTTGAACTGGGCTTGGCAAATCTAATTGTAAAGAATGATGGTCCACATTATTGTTTTTCTTTTTTTTTTTTTTCTGACAATGTCTGATTTTCCTTCCACGCATCAACTGTAAGCACCAGGGTCTATTAGGGGGTCATTAGGAAGACCATTAAAATGGGCTTCCCACAATTTCCAGTGGAGTTAACATGTGTCACCTCCTGCCCTCAGCAAGGTGAACAGAAGGCACTTCGGGGGAGGAGTTACAGACAAAGCTCAAGTCTCAGCATAGGTGTTTCTGTTGACAGAGTCATCAAACATCCTAACTCTTTGTAGCTCCTAAAACAACCCACACTTTGTCATTTTCAATATAAATTTCTGTATTCTACACACAAACAAACAAAAAATCATTCCTAAGAGAATTTCCAGAATAATATAGAATCTGTGAGGTATGCTCTATATGACGTCAAAGCTCACCCTCCAGTATGTGGGGACCTCACAGAGGAAGACAGACTGGTGAGGCAGCTGGTCCTGCTTTTCCTCAAGTGGCAGGAAGCAAGCAGATGAGGAAACCACAGTTGGAGGTGGTTATTCGAGGTTTTCTGTGAGTGCATGGCACAGAGGCCTACAGCAAAGCACAAGGCGGAACTGTACATTGCAGCATCAAAGGAGAGTGAAAGGTAGGTGAGATCTTAAAAACCAGCTTGCTCAGGGAATCAATGTATCTAAGACTCACTCAGGACTCCAGATATACAACTGCATATTCCTAGTCCAACTCACGGAAGACTCTGACTCAGAAGCATCAGGCCACGTTGGTATCAGCTGAAACACTTCCAAAGCACTTGCTTTGTGCCAGACACTGTGCTGAGGTCTTTATGAATGTCATCTCACTTCATCCTCAAAACAGCCCTATTGTGTAGGTGCTCCTATTTCCCCCCATTTTATGGGTGAAGAAATCAAGACACAATGTTAAGAAATTTGCCAAGGATGACCTGCTAAGAATGGAGGAAAGAGGGTTCAAACCAGACAGGCCACCTTCAGAGTCTGAGCCCTCCATCACCACCCCAAACTACCTTCCAACTGCATTAGGGGTAAGCATAGGCCTTCAGGAAAAAAAAAGTGACAGAATTCAACTTTTTCACTTCTCAATGGAAACTGAAATCCAAAGAAGCAAAGGCTTTTATCTCAGACAAAATCCATCAGTATATTTCCAGGAATAAATAGACCACTATATGATATCAACTATTCTCGAATATTCCTCTGTACTGTTTCTCTAGGGAGGAAGAGGACAGATGACAGTTTGAAAAACCTTCTTCCTGCTGTGTTACTGTGACCAAGGTGCTGTACTGGGGCACATTCCATCTTTTTCTGCCAAACTCAGCATTTACGCACAGAACATGACCCACTTCCATCAGCAGCGAGGGAGTCCCAGTCTTGGTGATTTTCAAGGGAAAGTTAGGGGAGAGGAGAGGAACTCTTGCCATTCCTAAAATGGAACTGGTAATTGAAATGAAGGAGATAAGATTGACATTGTTGAGGGAAAAAAAAATGATGTGATTCTGATATTCCACAGAAGGATGGTCTTTGGCCCCCTAACCAGCCATTGCTACAATCTCAGCACATGTCACATCTTGGATTAAGTCTTTGCTTTGTTGTGACATACACAGGCAGGCAGAATACCCAGAATTAGACTGACCTCAAGCTGAAATTAACTGCTCACATATATTCTCTTAAAAAGTGATACACCTCCAAACCGCATTTGATATGCAGGATCAGGTCAAATATCTTACAGATTTGTTGAAATTGCACCTTTTTGCCATTCAACAGTCAAGGTAATTTGGGAGGACCACACGCAGGGATAATAAGCATCTATTCCAAATGAAAAATGACCACAAAGCGGAGGCAGTTCCAAGGTAGCAACAAGTGCTGGGTCAGAATGTGTTCCTGTCCCAGTGACGCACACTGGTGGCCACGTCAAACCAACCTTCATCACTTCCACCTGCAGGTCTTCATTAAGCGAAGGCGTCACTTTCACGGCATTCAGGATCTGATTGAGCAGCTGCTTCTCATCAGAGTCTGTTTCCATGGATACAAACCTCTCTTCTGACAGCAGCTTCTGTAAAGAGGCACAAGGTAGTGATCACAGATAAGGCAGCAGGGGACAGCCTATTCTGTTGTATCTTATTATGTATCGATGATCGATTTTCTTACTCAGGAGGTGAGAAGCTGAAGGCCATTAGGAAGGAAAGAAATGCTACATGCCATTAAAAAGAGAAATGCATCCAACCTGGGATAAATGGTTTTTGGCAAAGACTTTTTCCTGACACTAGATAATTCACTGTAAATGTCAGCAAGTGAAATGCTAATGTGCCGGGCATCTAGGTTATCCGGGGGTGGGAATAAAGGATGAACCTGGCCATGGCAACCTAGGGCCACACAGTAGTCTTTCACACATATACCCTTTCTCAATGTAGCTCTGTCATTAAAGGAAAAGGTTTCATATACCACAAGTTCATCTGTCTGATATTTAAATTTTTATTCCCTAATGCAAGCTGTCATTTGTCCAGGAGTTACTCTAGGATGCACAAATCTTAGTATATATCCCGTTAGAAAATGATCTCATAAGACCTAAATGAGAAGGGAGTTTTGCAATGAGGACTCCCAGGAGTCCTGCTCCTAGGACAGCCCTCTGCTACTTTGGGACAAATTACATGTTTCATCAAATGCTTCCTTTGGCTGTGTATAGCCCACCAACCTACTACCCTATTCCCTTATCTTTCCCCAGAGGCATGTGAATTAAGTGTCTAGGACATGTGAAGTCAGCCATCAAGTTTCCCAAGGCCTTTTCTTCTCCAGGCTGTCTCCTCAACTTCCTTCAAGGGTTCTCCACATGAGAAGGTCTCGCTGTGCTCTCCTGCTCAAAATGTGGCCCCAGGAGTGCCTGCAGTACTTCTAGGTGACCTGATATTAAATGTGACTCATAACTTGAGTCACATTCTCAGGTCAAAAGGGTTTAGCGGGTAGTCACGGCATATTCCACACTGACTCACCCTGAAACCCCTAATTCTCACAAGGTTGCAATTAAGCTGTTCTCCCCGATTCTGAACTGGCATGGTGGATTTCTTGAAACCCCAATATAGAACTTTATATTTATCCCTGTCTAATTTATTCTTTCCTGATGCAGCTTAGAGTCACTGCTTGTAAGGAACTTTCAGAGTTCAGATCCCTCCAGCGTGAAGACTCTCCCTTTCACCTTCATGCCACTGCAGAGGGGGACAGCAAGCACCCTGGCTTCCTACTCAAGACTCCCTGATGTTGTGCCCAATTCTTTCAAAAGGATGATGTCATATACCTAGGGCAGCTCAGAGTTAAATTTTACATACAACGTTGTTTTTATATAAAATGATAAAGACTAGGGAGCTCTGAAATGTGCCTAAAGTTACCAGGTGGTGGGGAGCAGGGCACAGATAGTAACAGGAAGATTCTCAACCTACTAAGTCATCAAGTCATCCAAGTTAACACAAGTAAGCCTGAGAAAGCATGGTACTGCAGCTAACAATGTTCCAGGGTTAAAAAAAATTAAAAAATGGAAAATCCTAAATTGATAAAAAAACAAGAGAAAAGGGAACAAAATCAGCAGGTAAAACAAACTCATTATTTTTTACAGATGGCCCAGTCATTGCTGGAAAGCAAAAAGGTTTTAATAACTTATTGACAATTCAAAAATCTCAACTGCTGCTGCATGTTAAAGTATACATCATCTAATTCCAAACCACTGGGAGTAAAGAGCTGTCCTCTCTTTCATATGTATTAACTCTTATGAGGTATTAAGGGGCTCTGTGAACTTGGAAAGCTAACTACAAAATTGTCCTTACCAGCACGAAAAGACATTGACAAGTGCCACCAATACACAGCCATGAATCCTTGCTGGCCTGGATGTCACTGTCTTTGTCTCTAGAAACCAAACTACTTTAAATAGATAGTGTGTTTATACAGTCATCACCTTCTCACATCATGTTTGGTGTAAAACACAAATGTTCAGAGGGAGAAATGTGTTCAAGTCATCGGACTTTTCTTATTAAACCAAATTTCTTTTTTCTTCCTAGTCTTAGTCTAGAAACAAATGAATTAATTCATTCACCAATCTAACAGTAGAATAAAGAACAAAACAAAATCTTTCCAGTTTACCATCAATTCTCATTACACAGAACCACATGTTGAATGTATGTGAGATTTGAATTGGTATGAATTGGGGTCCCTCTTTCTTGGGATCTCTTACTTAGTCTCCTAAAAGCTGGACCACACAAAAACTATTTCAGGACTTTGTAGGTTAGCTGGGTTTCCATGAATCAATGTTTGACTACAAAGACTCAATCGAATAATTTTGTGCACTAAGAAATTCTGGTGAAGAAAATCCAATTATTTTCCAGGGCTATTTCAAATTTTTACAGAAATTTTTAAGCAACCTGTATTTAAAATGTTAACTATTTGCTCTTTCTTTGCCAAAGTGGCCTGTCATTTTCTGTTGCTCCACTGCATTCTGTCAAAGCCATACCTGCATCCCTGCCAAAGCATGTTGGGCCAGTTTCACATTCTTGGATTCCAAAGCCAGCTGGAGAGGCAGCAGGCACTTCTCCCTGGCAAACACACAGATAAGGACAACATGTGAGCTCAGTAAAGCTGGCAGTCAAGTGATATAAGCCTTATGTACCCCCGCCCCCAAACACTGCCACACACATGCACAAAAAGTATAACCAATAATGAAAATGCACATGCACTTTAAAATACCGGGGAGGAAAAAAAAAAAGCTATGTAGAAAGGACAGCATATCTACAGCTGGCCTTCTTAGTAGGGCTACAGGAAGAGTGAATAGAATTACTTCCACTAGTTAGCATATGGAACATTAATCAATACACCATCCATGAACATGCTTTTCTCTGTCTTCCCCAGACAATTGAATTGCTCACCTGCTACACCCAAGGTGAACAGCCCTAGGAGCATCCCATATATAGATATCTGTGACTTGCTCATAACCCTTTCCTATCTGCGTCATCACCAACCCTCTGCCTCATCAACGATAATTTGTCACTTCCTCCCTAACTCAAAGTATTCAACAGTATAATCATTTAAAAATATTATCTGCAGTCTCCACCAAGAGGTAGATATAAATTTTGTGACAGGTTCATAATAAACACATTTCCATGACAGAAATACATTCAGCTATCAATAGCATTTGATAAGCAAAAAACCGAATAAACACCAAAACATGGAGAGCTACTTGGCTACATTAAAGCTTAAAAAAATAAGAAAGGGATTAAAATGTTAGGAATAAACCAAAAGTGCTGCAAATACAAAAATATCTCTTAGAAGCAGTCACTCTAAATAATTAAACAATAGACTAAGAATTTTAATCAACTCTTTATTTCCCCATGGAGTTACACTGGCATAACAAATGAAATGTTACTTCTGTTTATCAAGTCCTTCCACCCACAATAAACTATTAAAGACCCATTTTTTTTCCTGTTTATATTTTCAGCAGAAACTTAAAAGATTCATTGACTTTCGGGAGTGTGAGAGCCACAGAGTTAGACTGTGGGATTTCATCTTTGGAGAAATAAGGGTCACTGCTGCAGAACACAATGAGACAGAAAGTTAATTATAGCTCTGATTCCTCCCTGTCCACCCTGCTGCTCAGCTGCTTTTCTGTGGAATCTTCCATCAGTAGCTCCCAACAGATGAAGTGAGAGACAGACACTCCCTGATGCCAGCCACAAAGACTGACCTGACAGCACATAGAAGAACACTCCCCTTCCGAGTCCTCTCCCCCTCCCCTCCCCAGCCCCATGTCACAATGTCCATTTTTATATGAAACTGGTCAACACCACAGCTACTTTTCATTGGACACGTCCTCTGCCAGATGGATAAGCCACCCAACTCTGTTACTTCCAAGTTGGGTGGCCATGACTTTGTCACTGCTAGTACTGTCAACTTGTCACAGTTACAAGGCAAATGCTGCTGTCCAGTTAGAGAAGGAAAAGCTGATTTTTTCCAAATTGGTCTCTTGTTCTATCGTAACCAATGTATTAGCCTGGAGAAGTTAACTGGGAGGGTGAATGCTCAGTGAGAAGTAGGAATAATAGGCATAGCAGAAACAGCATAGAGGTTCACCTGAAAACCCTTGGAAAAAATCATATTTATAACAGGATTAATCCACTGTGAAAGAACTTTCACCCTTAATTTGGAGTCAGATCTGCCAATGACAGAAGAGTAACAAAGAGGAGGCCTGGAGGCCCTAAATTCTCACAGTTTAATAGCCTGGAGCAGGAGAAATCCATTAGGTAGCTATAGGCTAAAAATATAAAAGTTTTACATATTAATCACCAAGGGTCCTCAGCAAGAGTGGATGCCACATTTGGCAGCAACAGGATCCAGTTGGAAATATGCAACCTCTTGACCCTTGGAAAGCAGCCCGGGGTTTGTACGTGAACAACTGAACATCCATATTATCCTGCCATCGTTACTAGTAGCCCTGGAGACCCTCATTCCACTTTGTCATCAGGTGATTGATGTTGCTGACCTGAGGCCAGGTGGCTGACAAATGCCAGGACGGCCAACTTGCACCATGCCTTCAGGGGATGCCACCGAGCTGCTCCCCATTCCAGGAATGGTCATCACGAAGGCCAGGTGGAGTTTGTTCAACTAGATTTTGGATAGGTTGAAAGGTATCTGTGTTCAGTGGAAAGACAATGGGCTGTGGAATCATCCAGACCTGGGGTCAAACCCGAACCATTTAGAGGGTGTGTAATCTCATCAAGACACTTAAAATGCTGGTGTGTCTTAGTCCTTCTTAACCCGAGAAAAGGAATCTTAAGATCAACCCTCATTCCTTAGAGTGAGGAGTGCATAGAGCACATCCCAGGGATGGCAAATTTTTTTTCTGTAAAAAGCCAGGTAATGACTGTCATAGCTCTAGACTATATGTTTAGACTGGGTAATTCATATGGTCTTTGACCCAACTACTCAGCTCTGCTGAGGCACAGAAGCAGTCATGGACAGTAAATAAAGCAACAGCATGGCTATGTTCCAAAAGAACTAGAAAATGGGCAAAGGCCAGACTCGGCCTACAGGCTGTCCAGCCCCCACAAAGGCAACATGCCCAACACAGATCATGATTTTCAGCATAGGATGAGCAGATCGAATCATTTCATGTATGCAGAAAGCTTCTGCACAGGACATGGGGTTAGCTGTCTTGAGAGGGTTTAGCAAAGCCGATTAGAGCGCCAAGATTTCTCTTAGAAAACAAGTGATTTGAAGAAATATCACTATAAACAGGTTTTGTTCGGGTATGAAACAAAGGCACTGCATCCATTGGCCATCCACTCAACTAACTTTTTGAGTGCTTTCTGAGTTCCAGGCATCACACTGGGTACTGAGGAAGATCTAGAAAAGACTAAGATAGAACAGGGACCTGCTTTCATTTGTATTCATGGAATGAAAGAGAAAACTAGCATGTATTACTTTTTGTGTTTAGTATTATCTGTCACTACAACCCCAAAGCATTCATTCTTACCCTTGTTTCACATTTGAGAAAAGTGCGAGTTCAGAGAAGTTTTGGAGGCTGCCCAAGGTCACACAGATTACATGCATTAGAGGCAATTCAGATCTAAATCTATCTGACATCCCAAACCAAGTTCCTCTGAACCTCAAAATTTCAGAGCCCATCTAAAATAAATTTATCTGACCTTTCTTTAGCTCATGGACACCAAAATACCTGGCAAAAGACCTTCTTTCTAGAGGAGGGCATATACCATTTCCAGGGGACTCAGGGGTCTCCAAACACCAATTCCACATGGATCCCAAGTTAAGAGTCACCCCATCCTTAGGGGAAAGGACCTTGCCCAACAAGGTGGAAAGTGCAGGGTCTGTAGCGAGTGGAGGGCTGTGTTCCTTGGCCTGTCTGGGCTCTGCTAAGATGGTCTTTGAAGTGGTTTTATATTGGGCCCTGGGCAGAAAGGTAGCTTCCTGCACTCCTGTTGTGAGTGCACAGAGGGGAGGGGAAATGACTGACTCTCCTCAGTAGCCAAGGCCTCTCATCCCTCCCCATGCCCCAAAGTCGGGTCATCAGCCTCAGACATGGACTTCAACTGGGAAGTAACACAGGTAGAAGTAAATAAAACTCATGAGGGCGTAACTGATCTCCTCATCCGCCCTGTGATATCATAAAAACCCTCCTGCCTTCACTTCTTAAAAATGATTTTAATGAAGGAGAATAACAGGCCTGTTAATTGGGTCTCAGGATGGGATTTATAATAAAGATGCAACAAGGCCCCCAGTCCCCCTTTGCACATACTCTATAGGAATAAATCATCTTTTGATCTTTCTGGATGCTCCCTCATTGGGAAAAGGGCACACGGAAAACCAACAGTCAATTACATCTAGTGATTTTTTTATGCAGAGGCATGTGCAAATTCACTCTTGCCTAATTAAATAAAGGCAGTGGCCCTGGGTTTCGTGTTCTGACATGCCTTTATCTCTTAAAGAAGAATAATTAGCAGGCTGCATATTCACGAGAAAGACATTATCCTGTGACACTGTGTCTCATCGTGTCAAGGAGACTGAACCTGTTTGCTTAGCTTCACTGTCACGGTTCACAGACCATCTTTATTTGATTGGAAAATAGCAAAGGACAAAGGAAAATTAAAATAGGAGAACAGGGGAAGAATTAGGATTTACCAGTGATTACCTATTCATATGAGCACAAACAAAAACTGCAAGTAAAACCAAAGATATTTCTGAATGTTTGATTCTTTTTTGATGCATTGGGTAGGAAGGAGCTGGAAGGTACCACACGTTTGCAAGGGCTGCTTACACTCTATAATTCTAGGATTCTATGAGCTAAGTCATTTATTAATCACTGTCTGATGTTAATGCATAACTATGGTTCTGGTTGACATCAGTGGCTTATACGTAAAATGTACCCAGTCACACACATTTGTAGTTATCATTTTATCTGATTATGACTTTTAAAGGTAGAGATTTGCTGTGGTTTGAACATTTTTTGTTCTCACCAAAACTCATGTTGAGGTTTGGTCTCCAAAGCAGTGGTATTGGGAGATGGGACCTGGTGAGGTGTGTTGTGGATCATGGGGATGGGGCCTTCCTGTATGGATTAATGCCATCTTTCAGGAGTGAGTTCTGCTCTCTAGGGACTGAGTGAGCTACTGTAAGAGAAGGTAGTGATAAAGTGAATTCAACCTCATGCCCTTCCATCTGCAGGTGCCCACTTGTCCTTATGGACTTCCCCACTACCAGAGACATGAGATGAAATACACCTTATTGCTTTATAAATTACCTAGTCTCAGGCATTCTGTTGTATAAACAGAAACAGACTGAGACAAGGTTTAACTGTCAACAAAACTGAAACTAAGTGAAATTAGATTTCTTGCCCAAGGTCACATATCTGTAAGTGACAAAGCCATGATCTAGATGTAGCTCTTACGTTTACCAAACTTGTGTCCTCGAGGCTACATCACATGCTTATGCCAACAGAGGGCTCTATCAATGATGGTGTATGTCACACTACTATAAACATCTGCCAGGTCAGAAATGGAGACAGGCATCAAACAGGTAATGTAAATCATCTTATTTAGAGGGAAAATTCGTGAACCAATGTGTGTTATATTTGACAGTGTGGCATTAAGAGAAGTTATAGGATATTTGGACGAGTGGAAAAATTTTCGCTGTGATGGGTTCAAGCCTCAACCGTCCCATTCCCAGTCCTCATGACCTTTCCCAGTTTGAGAACAGAAGGGTTTTCACCCCTGCTGCCATTGCAACTCTCAGGATGCTATCATTCATGTTTACGTATATGGATGGTGTAAACAGCTTGTACCAACATTAATAAACTTTATTGATTAAGCTTTTAAAAATTTGATTCCATTGAGCCAATTGGAACTAATTGTTCTTTAATTTTATCTAGAGTGCAGTTAAAATATTTCCATTTTATTTCTATTTTTATGAAATTATTTTTATTAGAGTCAATACTTTTGTTTCATATTTCAAAACAAAGATTTAATTCACCTACAAGGAACTATTTTAGGCCTTAGGGATATAGCTGGGAACAACCTAAAATCCATTTTCTCCTGCAAGCTTTCAAGATTCCTCAGCCAACCTATTGCAGTTATTAAGTTGAGCATCATTTTTGTAAGTTGGAACATTGGCAATTTTAAGTGATTCAATCTAGTAAAGAGAAACCTAAAAATATAATATGGTTAGGTTCCTATTGTAGCTTAGGAAGTAAACTTTTATTATCTAACATTTTCTTACAAAATGCTGAAATATTCTTTAAAGAAATCCAAAGAGTACAAAAGGATATAACAACAATGGAAATCATTAGGGTATTACTCAGATGGAGCTTAGCTAAATGTTGACAGTGGGTTTTTCTAGATAGGAATCTTTTATATTATATATATATATATATATATATATATATATATATTTCTTTGATAAAAATAGAATATATATGTATAAGCTTTACATAATAACTCTAGAGTATACTTGCATAATCTGAAGAAAATATTTTCTCAAAGCCACTAAGACTGGACTTCTCACAAAACCACCACAGCATTTCCTTTTCCTGCTCAGCTCAAAAAAGTAAGTGAATTAACCTTTATAGACCCAAAAATACTATGTAAAAACTCATTTTCTCCCACTTCTTTCTGAAACTTACATCAACAGTTCACATATTTTTTATAACAAATAGACCTGTTGATCTGTCTGGAAAGTTCTGTTCACATTACAGTTCTCACTATGCTAATTGATTTGGTTTTGTAATAAAAGGACAACTGCAAGAAGAATGCTTATCAATCATCTGAAGAATTTTTAATACTAGATTTTAATCTCTACTATTTGATATATCTATTTTTCAAGTAGCTGCAAAAAATCCTGCTGAATAAATACCAAAATATTATTATATTGTCATGAAAGGACAATGGATTTAACTTTTTTTTCATCTGATATTCTTACAATACTTAAAAATGTAAAACACTACAGGTCAACAAGATAATTTGCAAGGAAAAATAAATTTCTGTTCATATTTTAAAAAACTAATGATGGGTTAAGGGTTGGTATTTTCACCTGCATTCTAGTATTATCAATATTGATATTTTTATCATAAGATATACATTCTATATAATCATGGAGAAAAAAACTAATTTTTTTAACTTGAGAGGGATAAGGTGATATGACATCTGTATTAACCCTAACAGAAGTTGTTCTAGAATTTATTTTTCTACAAATATTGAGCACATATGAAGTGCCAGACACTGAATTTAGCACTGAGTACAGAACAAAGGAAAACCAGGTACCATTCCTGTCCAAGATAGAGACAAATATAAATTCACCTTTTAAAAACAAACAAACAAAAGGTAAAATTCCTGAGAAGCATTAACAGTAAGACCATTTAAAGGTTGGCTGAGCTTGTAAAGAGGAGCAAATTCATTAAAAAGTTCAAAGCAAGTGGACATTCACTTTGTGTTGGCCACATATTGGCCTCTTCCTCTGGGTCAAGAATCTGCCCCTTTCCACCAAAGGATTCCTGGTATAAGGGAAGGTAGTGATAGTAGAGCCATTTATTAAAACCTCCAGTGTGTGGGTGTTACACTAAGGGCTTAGTCACATAATCCCATTTAATAACTCTCCCAACAATCCAATGAAAAGGAACAAATATTATTAGCATTTATTGATGAGGGAATCGAGAGGAAGAAGATTTACTGCACAAGAGGCAGAGTGTGCACTGAGCCCCAAGGCCATACTCCCGCAGTACGCAGCCATGATGCTCACCATTTGTCAGTCTCAGTGGTGTTCCAAAGATGGGTTAAGCTGTTTATACATAGCAAGCAGGGGAAAGAACTTTGATCAAGAAACTCCTTTCTTTCCATCCATCCTTCCATTTCCTCACCTTAGCTCCAAACTAGTCATATCCTCAACAACTTTCCCATTTCCCACTGTGATGCACAGTAACTTGATCCTCCCCTCCGTCAACACACCCAACAATTCATCAGAGAAATCAACTTCCGTGGCACCATGGAAAATTAAAAACATTAATATGCTCTGAAATGAGTTTTTTTTTTTAACTAGGAAAATTCTCTAAGGAAATAGAGAGGCTGCAAAGTTTTATACAAAGATTTTTATTTCAGTTTTATTCATAAAGTTAGAAAAATTATGGTACATTTGTAGAATGGAATAATATGCAATAAAAATTGCATCACTTAGGGAATAATAACAGGAGAAAAAAGTCTGTTGTACATGTAAAGTACAGATGCAATTTTTAAAAATATTTTGAGTTTGGGCTGGGGTTTTTGGCTCAGTGCTGGAGCATTTGCCTAGCATGTGTGAGGCCCTGGGTTTGATTCTCAGCACTACATATAAATAAATAAATTAAATAAAGGCCTATGGACAACTAAAAAAAATATATTAAAAAAAAAAGATTGGTTAGATCCACAGATGCAGAATTCACATAGAGGGCTAATTATTATTTTTTTTTAGAAATCAAACATAAATTAATAAGTAAAAGGAAAATAAGAATAGAAGGAGAATAGAAGGAGGGAAGAGCAAAGGGAAGTGAGGGGAAAAAGGGATTGAAATAAAATAAAATTCCATGCATGTATAATTTTGTTAAAATAAATCTAACTACTATGTATAATTAGAATGCTCTAATAAAAAAGAAAAGGCTTAGTGCCCCACAAAACAAAACAAACCAAAAAACAAAAAAACAAAACAAAACAAAGCAAAACAAAACCAAAAGTTTTAGCAGGAGAAAAAAAGAAATAAGAAAAGAAAGAGAGGGAAAAGGGAAGTTAGCCCTATCCTGCATTCACGCGCTCCACCTCTCATTCAAGGCTCTCCGCCTGGAATCCCAAGCGCCGAGTTTCCCATTCTGGCCTCAGTCTCTCCTAACCCCTCCTGAACTTCCTCCTGGCTCACTTCATCTTTTATGTTGTCACCACTCTTCCCACTTCATTGTAAAAGGGTCCCCATTCCTGGAATATCTTCGCTCTCTCTTTCCTCTAGAGAAATTTCCTACCATCTTTCCAATACTTACTGAATTCTTTCTTTTCCCTAAAGTCTTCCTTACCCAAACTGGGCTTGCTTATGATCCTAAAGTACAGTTATCTTAGTCACATATATAATTTAAAGTCAGTAGGCTTAATTTAACCTTGCTTCCATTTCTATGACATGTTTGCCTACAAGCAGGCCTGCGTGCGGGCTTGGGTGGGAAAATCATAGCAGCATGGCACACACCTATGCAAATTGCTTTGCCCGGCCCGTGGATCCTGAAACCACATGCGTTTTGTTTCTTAATGATTGTTCATGATGAAAACACTCCAGCTGGCAAGCAAGAGTCAGGCTCTGCCCAGAATCTCCAGCAGGAGGGCAGTACCTCTGCTGTGGAGTGCAAGCAGAAACAAACAGCAAGACTTCTCACTCTCATACTGCAATCTTAGCAAAGAAAAGCAAATCAACTGGACACAAACAACCATCTTTTTTCACATGTTGGTAACCTTCTACAAAATGTGGAGCTGCTTCTTGAAAAACGGCAACTCTGCGGCTTACATATCTTTCAGAAAAGTCTATGCAATCAAAGACAGGTTCAACTTTAAAACAAAGAATAATACTAATTGCTTTGATTTAAAAAAGTGTGATTTCATGTCCAATTCATAACTAGCTTACTAAGGCTCACAAATAATACATGTACACATTTATTAGAATATCTTATGCATTAAAAATTATGACAGCAAAATGGTAGGCTAAATGTAAAGGGACATTTTTCTGTGAAGTTGAAATTGCCAAGGTTTGGGGTGTGACTCAGTGATAGAATTCATGCTTATCATGTCCTAGGCCCTGGGTTCCATCTCCAGCAGTAGGACCAAAAAAATAAAAATTTCCAGTTATTATCAAAATGCCTTCTAATCCAATCCTGTCTGTTACCAGATCAACACAACTGTCCAAACCAAAATGCTATTCCTAAATGACTAAAACTCCATCTGTGGAAAGATTTTTAGTAATAAATAGCTCATTCTTTAATAATATTTATTTTGCCTGCTATTTGTCCGGGCAGTGTAATGTTAGACGATAACAATGAATATGACACCCAGCTCCTGTCCACATGGACCCTATGGAAGGTGACAGCAAATGTAACTTGCAAACACAAGAACAAGGTCAAGAGCACTTGGGTGGTTGGTAGACAGAACCAACTAGAAAAGTAGAATGAAGGTGGGGCAGATCCTGGAAAAATGAAAGTATCTTCACCGACAAGGTGTTATTCATTTGGCCTTGAGATAAAGGGGACAGAATGAGATTCACTCAGCCGTGAGAAGAAGAGAAAAAGGACATTCCTGGCTGAGATTGCAAGTGAAAGGTACAGAGTGGGTCTGTGGAACAGCCCACGTCCTACTGTGACCAGATGGGGAAGTCATGGTGGGAAGCTTGGCGAGAACCAAGTTTGACAAGGTAGACATGAGCCAGAGTGTGAAGGGTCTTGTGTGTCACCCCAGAGAGACTGGCTGGGAGCCAGTTAACAATTAGGAGCTAATGGGAGATTTTTAATAAAGGGAATAAGGTGATCTCCGGCATTTTTTATAAAATGTACCTGTGACTACAATGTAGAGAATGAACAGAAAAGTAGAATAGGACCAAAAAAAAAAAATTGGGGGAAGAAATCCAATTCAAATTCAGGCTCTGCCATTTACAGTCGATGCCCTAACTGTTTCACCTGTTCAGTGCTTATTTTCTCCACCTGAAAATATGGAACAAATATTACCTACCTCAGGAAGTGTTGTAAAGACTAGATAAGCAACTATATTAGTTAAATAACTAATATTTATAGCACTCCTGAAGGCCCCTGGCCCACTCCCTTTTCTAACCACACTTGCTCCACCAGGTGTCTCCTGGGCACAGACAAGGACACTTCCTTGGCCTTCAGGAGAGTGAGGATGGTGACCCCACAACATGGGCCCAGGGCAGGGCCCCACCTCACTCGGGTTTTAAGGTTGCACTAACACTCAGCACATGGTACAGACACAACAAAGGATTGCCACAGTACTTTTACATAATGTCACAATTATCTTGCTATTAGAGTTTTGTTGTTATCACTGTTATTAACCAGAGGCAGGGAAGCCTGGAGGAAGGACTCCATTCTGCTAGATGGACGCAGCTCTGAAGGTGTGATACATTTTGGTGCCCGCATTCAAAAATGGAAAGGAGGAGACAGAACCCAGAGACAACAGGCGACAGGGTAGAGGTGACCTCGTGGAAGAACGGACTGGAGGAAGTTAAGAGGGACAATTAATGACTCTATTTTTGTACATTTAGAGTTTAAGTTCCTTTAGGCATCCAAGTATAAGGGGTAAATAACTGGATGCATTGGTCAGGAGCTCAGGATAGATCTGGAAGTTGTCTATCCAAAAATGGTAGCTGAAGCCTAGAAAGTAAATGAAACTACCAAGGGAAAGAACAAGATAGAGGGTCAAGGATGGAGCTCTGTGCAAATGAGAGTGCAGAAGAAAGGACGTCAGCAAAGAAGTGAGAGGAGGTTGTGATGCTCAGGAAGAAGGCTGTCCTGAGATACACCCACTTGGTGCTGGTACTCACCAGTCATTGAGCGCCTACTCTGTGCAGGCATTTGAACTACTCACACATGATCTCATGTAATTTAGTCCTTACAACACGACATGATTGGCGATTCTTTTCATGTTACCAATGAGCTAACCAGCTCAGAGAAGGTTGACTGCCTACCTACCAGAAAGCATCAGGTGCTGCTGGAAGATCTGTAACACTGAAGCTAAAAATGAGGAAAAACTGGAAACACTCTGGTCACTGCTCTGGGGGAAGAGGCGTGGAGTGGAAGAGAGGGGATATGCCTTTCCATCAGAGGCAGCTGTGAGCCAGAAATGTTCCCATTGTGTTATCTTATTTGATCCTCACTGGGGCAGTGTGGTATTGCAATGTCAATTTCACAGCCCAAGACATGGAAGCTCCCAGAGTCTTGTACCCATGACAGAGCAGGTAAATGGGGTGCATCCAGACTCAAATGTAAAGCTATATGACACTAAAGCCTACACCGTTTCCCTAGCAACACATCCTGTCCCCCAAAAGAACAAAGGCTAACCTGAAAGGCAAAGGCATCCCCAACGTGGAAATAAGCACAGGCATCCCTGGACATTCACCAATGTAATAAAAAATTTTACTCATTCAGATTATTTATGCTCTCCCCTCCCGACCACCTAATGTCTAACAGCCAAAGCAATAATCCCCATTTCTCCAAGGGTCAGGACAATTGGGAACTGCCTACATCTGAGTAGCAAACTCTGATTACAATGGACAGGCCCATGTGTCCAAAACATAGAAGAATCTGTATCCTTCATCTACAGCAATAAAATGCTCATCATCAAATCATTAAATTTAGCCTCAATGTCAAAGCTAAGTCTCAGGCCAGTTTGAATACGTGGGAAAGCCAAGGGCAGTATCTCAAGGCTTCGTCTCTGGTGCTAGGATCAACTGTACCAGTCAATCATTCACCAAACACACACTTGGTGCTTTTAAGCCTCACATTGTCTCATTTACACACCCATCTGTCCACCCTTACAAATGCTACATCCTTCTTCCTTCTGCTCATCCCGACTGGTATTCTCAGAGCCCCTCCTGGGAGAGTTGGTGTCTCCCTAACTCCACGGCACCAGATATGGTGGCTGGTTACACAGGGGGTTAGCAACAGTGTGAACTTACTAGGTGTGTGTGGAGGGGCATGTTAACTCTCCTTGGTTAAACGACTAAACATCCTTGTGAAAGCCACTAAGCAAGTGAATGGCCTTCCAAGCTCATATCTCAATGGTATACTAAATTTAAAATCTTACGCCATATCTTCAAGGAGGAAGAGCTCTTTCATATTTTAAGCCAATTTTTGACCCATTGTCAAAACAATTAAAACAAAAAAAATATTAAAATAACTTTTCCCAAGTTAATTGGTTGAATTTTAATAGTCCTTAAAGAATCCTTAATGAGGCTGGGTGTGGTGGGGCATGTCTGTAATCCCAGTGGCTCTGGAGGCTGAGGAAGTAGGATCACAAATTTAAAGCCAGCCTCAGCAACTTAGTGAGGACCTAAGCAACTCAGCAAGACCCTGTCTCTAAAATAAAAATTTTAAAAAGGGCTGGGAATGTGGCCCTATCCGGGGTTCGATCCTCAGTACCAAAAATAAAGAAAAAAATCTTTAATAACTTTAGAAAACATTTTTAATATAAAACTGAGGGCAAGTAGCAAGTTACAAAATATTAGCATGTGTCCAAATTTCCATTAGATACGCTCGGAAGAAAACAAACCAAATGTCAGATTCCTTATGTCTGGGTGATGTAACAACTTTGGTATTCAATAGTCAAAGGTGAGTGTTTAGATTTTACCAGTTAGCCAGGGGCAAGCCATCTTCTCAAAGCCTGCATCTCTTCATCTATAATGTGGGAGGTAATGAGACCTATGGCATAGTTCAAGTGACAAGACATTGTGCTTTTTAGGCTTTCTTTGGTGAGAACACACTCAGTTCACAATCTGACATTATTCTTCTTATAAGCATGCCATTTGTGTGTGGGGGGGGGTTCTTAATTTCTAAATAATTTTAAACTATTGTGCTTCATACCACAGGCCAAACTGAAACTCATTACATGGTGAGCTACAGTTTCTGTCATCTGTGACGAGGTCTACAGTTCTTCCTCCATAGACCTCAAAAGTCCTTTTCAGCCACCTACTTATAGAAAGAAGTCCCATTAACTAATTCATCTTGGCAAGAAACATCAGACAGAGAACAACATTGTAAAATTTTATTTTCCAATAAGTGGCGACTTTTCCCAGCAGAAGTATATGTGTGATGTTTCAGCTATTGACTATCCCAACAGATTCTGCACAGCAAGCACTTTTCAAAAATAGGCCTTGGGCGAGAGCCAGAGACAGAGAGGTTGATTTGCTTCCTCATTAGCTTCCTACTTTAAACATATCACACACTCCACACCATCCCCAACCTGCACTATCAGCTAACTAAGATCTCTGTGCACCTGCCAAAAAGGTGGCCTCGGGTCTGGCACTGTCTGATGCAAAGACAAGACTGTATTTCTCAGGACAAACTTAGTTCTAAGGGTTGGAGGGCTTGTTTGGACACTTCTCCTCTGCCTGTTTGAAGCTGCCTCACATACACTCACCCAAAGGCCACCGTATTGGTAGTGGTGCCTGCTTTTCTCCTCCAGGGTAGTATCCAACCTACTGTTGGGCTGTGTGACCTCTCTAAATAAGACATGTGCTGCAAGGAAAACAAATATGTCCAGTATTTTTTCTTTACACACTGGAGAAAAAGAAAAAAAAAAACAGTAGCAGATTATTCTCTCAGTGCAATGATTAAAGACCAAAGACAGTAAAACACACACAGTGAAAGGTGCCTGACAACAATCTCAAGTCAGGGCTCAAAAACAGAGCTGCAGAGGGTGATGGGCTGTGACCCTCCTTATCATGGGGGATGTAAGTCACTTGGCCATTCAGACCTGCCAGAGTTCACAAGAGCAAATGTAGCACAGCCATTCACGCAAGCTTGGCTGAAGAGCCTACATCCAGAGACTCAGTGAGTTTGCTGAGTACACCCAGGGTGCCCACAAAATCAGAGAAAAGCAAGCCAAGATCCTGAAGGGGATGAAGATGTTCACCTGGAAAAAAGTGGAATTTGCCAATAAATTTATGTAGTGTTCAAGAATGTTGAACACCATAATCATTATTCTGTAATAATTGTCTTCTTGACCAAATCCTATTGTGAAGACACTTCCAGTTAAGGAAAGGTGCATCTCCTTCCACAAGAGGGGAAAAAATAAATAAATTAATTAATTAAAAAAGGGACCCTTACCTATTCTCTGTTCTAATACTAATGGGAAGAAAACTGAGAGTAAACGGCTCCATCTCCGAATCATCCTGCCTGCTGTGCAGGGCCTTGTTACCAGGGTAACCTGACATCAGGGGTAAGCTGAGCTGGTCCACAGTGTTCTTCCCACTGTGTCAGAGGCACCAAGCAGGCACGCTTTGCTCCAGCCTCAGAGAGCAAGAACCTACCCAGCAGGATGTGCTGGGAAATAAACATTCCTGCTCAAGTTCTGGGGGCATTCACTCACTGCCACTCTTCACAGCCACACCAGGTGGCATTCCCTCTCCCCAGGGACTCAGAGGGACCCCATAGCCTTATGCAGTTTGGATTCCAGCTGTTGGTCCCAGAAGAGAGCCAGAGCTTCCCCTGCTGGTGCCACTGAAAGAGGAGTATCTGCGCAGGGAGCCCCCTGCTCTGGTTTAAGTGGGACAGCACTAAGGGAGGCCATTAGTACATGAGAGGCAACAGGGGCTGTTAAGAACTGCCCGACTCCAGGAGACGATGTTTGGTTTTGGCCGACAAACCCGCAGCCTAGTCCTGGCAGGTCCCTCAGCTTTCCCTGGAGCTGAGCTTCTCTACTGAGCAGGAGATAGAGCTCTGAAAGCAAATTCTTTACAGAATACAAGGAATACACAGTGGGAAGAGGCTCTGGAAGGAGTCCTCATCTCATGTCCTGGCTCGCACACTTGTGTTCTCTTTAAGTCTTAGATGTCTCATCTGCAAGCGTTCACTTTCCTTGAAAGGACCAGATCTGTTTTGTTAACACTTCTTTTCTTTTTGCTTTCTTCTTCTCTTGGATGGGGATGTGATGTGTGGAGCTGTAATAGACATTTTTGTGGCATGAAAAATCAAATATAATGGACCCCCATGAGAATCCTGGAAATACTAGTGCCGAGAGCCTACCTCAAGACTGCTTGTCATACAAGGAAAATAAGTCCTAATTCATTGAAACCACTGTTGGGTTTTCCATCACCTACAACTGAATGTGTTCATAACTAATATACTCTAATAAGATCCAAAATTCAGGAAATCATTTATGTGCCTGTCATGAAACATATCCCAGGAGTGAAAGATGAAATGCAGAAATAGGAACAATAATTCCTATACTGAGATAGCTAAACAATAGATAATTGAATATGCATTGAAAACCCAGAACATATTAGTTAAAAGAATCTTTTTTAGTCACACTTGTATTTGACCCCCTGTTAATCATGTATTATTAATTGTGGGGCCTCATAGCAAATGATTTTACCACTCAAGCCTCAGTGTTCTAATCATAATACACATTCTACTAATTGGACTTATAAAATTTAATAATACAGTGCATGTGAAGTTGCTGATAAAATTCCCAGAATAGTTGTAGCCCTGAAAGGCCCTCAATATTGGGGTTCAGGCCCATTGCTCCAGAGGCCACAGGTATAAGATGGTGGAGTTGAGGGTCTAGCTGGGAGAGAACACAAGTCAGTCATTTACAGAGACAGAACAGGGCTATAATACAGATGTAGCTGCACATCCAGGGTGTGGGAGAGGATGCCGAGTTGCCACCTCTAAGCCCTACACTTAGTAAACGCCACAGATATCCGAGCTCTCCTTCCTGTTTTACCAATGGTATCAAACATTTAATTTAGAATCTCAACTCCTTATCCTACAGAAAAGGTATGCGCACAATAAAGTGGCCTAAGGTATCCAGACAAGAGAAAAAGGATCCTACAGTCTTGACAGGTCAGACTGGTGATAGCTATGCACAGGCCTGGGCTCTCTTCTCTGGGGCCTCAGAATCACATGGATTCCATGAGGGGAGGGTGTGTCAATGAGGGAAACTTTAGCTGCAAGTGACAGGAAATCCAACCCCCACCAATCCAACAAGGAGGCAGTTGGCTCTGGGTTTAAGTATTTCTGTGTCTTCTTGACAGAGCAAAGAACCCAGCTTTTTCCATCTTTCTGCTAAGCCACTCCAGACATGTCAGTTTTATCTCCACGATGGCTCCCTCATAGCTGCAAACCAGCTGCAGTGACTCCAAGCATCCCATTTGAAGGTGGTAATTTTTAGAGAAAGAATGACCATCATCTTCATCAAGATTGAGACAGTATCCCTTTTGCCTCCTGAAGCAGGCCATGCCAGGAGCCAGACCAAATAACCAGGCCAGCTGCAGGGCAGCATCCTTAAGAGCACAGGTGGATAAAAATAATGAGAGACCCTGTATGTACCCTGGGGGTTCTGTTGGAGAATAGGGTCAGTAGAATGTCCAATAGGCAAGCAATGGTTTCTATTCCATAGGAAAATGATGGAAGGCCCAGAGAATGTACAAATGCCCACAACTGTCTCATTAGAGGAGTTTTAAGAAAACCCCTGAATAACATCCCAGAAGATATGTCTATTCTTATCACTAAGTTGCCAAGGCTGGCTGATCCTTCTGTATCACACTGCCAAGTCACTGGGTTTATAGGTGTGTGCCACTGCACCTGGTTGGACAACTCTCTTTCAACAGATATGTGGGAAATTTGGGGTGCTCTCTAGTGACTAACAACAGCAACCTCATCACAGACTGCCATGAGAGACCATCCCAAAATCTCCTGCATCTATAAGCAAAACTGAAAGAAGAACACGTTGGTAGAAATAGCCAGAATAGCCTTAGATCCCTGTTTGGTTGTTCATTTATTTTTCTTTTGCTACTAGGGATCAAACCCAGGGGCACTTAACCACTAAGCCATATCCTCTGCCCTTTTTGTTTTTTATTTTGAGACAGGGTCTTGCTAAGTTGCTGAGGCTAGCTTTGAATTTGTGATCCTCCTGTCTCAGCCTCCTGAACCACTGGGATTATAGGCTTGCAGTTCCCTTATTTCAACCACCAGAATTTATTCTAACAAACATTTAAGACTGCCACAGTCAAGTTTGCCAGATCTTGCCTGCTCAAGCCATTTGTTTTAAAATTCCCAAGGACCAATTTTCATCCTTAGGAACAGGAACAAATACAATTTAAATCCAGATTCTTATCTGCCCCTTTATTTTAAGTACCTATGTTTTCTTATCTAAAATCACTCTTTCAAACTCAGCACTGGAAGAGAAAAAAAAAAATAAAAGTTTAATCACAGTGTAAACTGCCAGATACAGCCAGCCTGTTTACCAGGATTCACTTCTGGGTTGCACATTCTGCAAAATCCACGGTCTTGCCCAACAGCTTATGTAATATTCACAATCTTCCATAGCTATGAAAATGGCTCAAACAGAATAAAAGTAGCTATTTTTCATTAAAAAATAATTTCTATGAACATGTAATAGGTTTACCATTGATGTTTTTAATGAGTAAATTTTTTACAATTTCTATTTTAATTTCTAGTATGTTAAATGGTATATACATTTAAAACAACGTATTACATATCCATTTTTTTTAAAGGCTCTTTGGAGTCTCAATAATGTAAAAAAGTGTACAGGGTCTTGAGAACAAAAGCTTTCAGAAGTGTCCTGTTGATCACTGGCAGCAACAGGGAGGCCCGTGAGTGAGCCCTGCAGGTGGAAGCTGCTCCCCTCCCTAGTATGGAGGAGATACAAAGGTCTGGCTGCATGCTGAGTCCTCCCAGGGAGGCCGAGACCACCTCTGTGGCCTGCTATGGGCCTTTCCAGACTGGTCACAATGGGGAAACAGGTGGCTCCCAGACCTTTCAATTTCCATCTCTATTTATAGAAGTTGACAGGGAAAATGACTTGCATAAGGCCTCTCTGGTCTTTTGCAGAAGAACCAGGACTTGCACCCAGGACTTGGTGTATTACAATGACCTGTTTACTTGCTCCTTGAGGGGACAGGTTATGTCCTGTTCCTCATTGTGCTCCTGGCACACAGAATGTTGTTGCTTGTTGGGCTCTGACTCCATCCCCACCTGCCGAAACTGTCCCATCAGAGACTAGATCCTACCCCCATCCTCCCACTACCAACCCCACTCTCCAGACTCAATAGAGTCATCCACAAAGACAGCGGACAGGCAATCATCTTGAGCATGCACCGACCCAGTATCCTGGGCGTGCTTACCTTGTACTAACAATCCTTTGCTTTCTTAATCAAATAGCCTGTTGGCTTTAAATCACATCTATATTTTTACTATCTCTGAAACACAAAACCTTCCCTCTCCATTTTCAGCAAATGTGATGTTATTGGCCTTGTCTTGCGTGCCAAGCTTTATTCTACAGGTGGAGTGAAATGCTGGAGGGTAAATCTAGAAGCCTTCCCTCATGTGCTCAGTCCAGGGGGTTCTCTGAGCTTAGTCTCCTCCCTTTGCCCCTTTCTGTCCCAGCTCCACTCTTGCCACAACTGGGCACAGTGGACACAGCTTCCTGGCTTCTTCCCCATCAACAGCCTCTGGAATCTGCAAACAAAACCCCTTTTGTGTTTGAAACATTTTCTCCCAGCTGGTAAGTAGAAAAACAAAGTGGGGTTTACATCAGAAAGCAAGCAATGGGGGCGGGGGGGGGGCAGGCGGTGCATAACCACTGAGTTACATCCCAGCCCTTTTTAATTTGAGACAGGCCCTTGCTAAATTGCTGAGGCTGGCCTCAAAGTTACAATCCTCCTTCCTCAGCCTCCTAAGCCTCTGGGATTACATTCCCCATGCCACTGTTTCCTTTGAAGTTACAGTTTTGTGGAGGAAAAAAAATTCTTTAAAAAAGATTTTTTTTTTTTTTTTTTGATACTGAGAATTGAACTCAGGGCCTCACATATGCTAGGCAAGCACTCTACTACTGAGCTATATATACCCCCATTCCATCTCTTTCTATTTTGAGTCAGGGTCTTGCTTAATTGCCCAAGCTGGTGATCCTCCTACCTCAGTCTCCTGAGTCATTGGAATTATAGGTGTGTGCCACCATACCTGGCTGAAAAAAAGAATCTTTTAAATAATCCAGTTCCCTCTGAATTTCATGTAATTGAAACACAAAGTCTGCTCCAGCTCAAAATCTAATCTATTCTGGATGCATTCCTTTAACTGTGGCCTACAAATGAGCTGACCTTAAATCTTCTCCTGTAAATCTGCAGAGTTGCTCATCTTGACCCTCCCGAAGAAGTAATATTAATTGCTACCTAGCCTCTTCCCTCAGTCAAGTCTGCAGAAGCTTGGAGAGGTAAGGGTTAGTTCTTTAATTGCATAATTACTCAGGCTTTCCCAGTGGGTATTCACATTAATTCCATACCAGAGTCTCTTTTATCCTATGGTTTCCTCTGCCTTACAAAGAGGAAAAGTCAATTTAGGTCATTTCCTGGCAACGCCACGTATACATACTAATCTCAATAGCTCTAATAATTCATGACTCGCCCCTTAGTCTGAATGTAGGACACCCCCTCTTTTAAAAGTCCTGGCCCCTCAGGAATCACACAGTATAATGCATATTTCTATAGTAGAGAAATAGAGCAGATTTTCCAAGAGTTTTTTTTTTAATAACAATGCTTCAGCAAATAATGCACTGTATGAAATGAATTTAGTAGATCTCAGCTCTTCTCATAAATGGCAAATGAGAAAAAACAAACTCATGTGTTAAATCAAATAATGGGAGAAGGAATGTCCCCTAGAGGGTGAAGAAGGTGAATTTTGGATCCCAGCTCCCTTGGTTGTGCCCTGGGCTGGCTCAAGGAGCCAGGCCAGCTCCACAGCCCCTTCAAACCTCAGATCCTCCCCTCCTCACAGGGCAGCTGTCAGGGTTACATACAACCAGCATATACAGCACCTGACACATAAAAAAGGTTTGAAAAATGTTAACTTGTGTTCTTATGTGTCCCAACTTTATATGGGAAAATGTGAACCATAAGGCTATGAAGCATATTAAAGATCATGATATTAAGAGTTCTGGACTCTAGGTAAAGGGAGATCTGTTGCAAATGTATTGGACTTGAAAAAGATGCATCGGGGCACTGAGTAATTACATAATCCTACTGATTCACACAGAGTTCAGCTAGACCTAAATATGCAGTACAACAAAAATACAAGAAAATAAAATATGCAATATTTAATACAGTCTTCCCGAGAAAATAAATATAATTCTAAGTCATTGCACCAGGATTTCTGCAGAAGAAAATTTCTGGAGGGTGAAGAAGAGCACAGTGGTGCACACCTGTGAGCCCAGCAGCTTGGGAGGCTGAGGCAGGAGGATTGCAAGTTTAAAGCCAGCCTCAGCAAAAATGAGGCACTAAGCAACTCAGTGAGACCTTGTACCTAAATAAAATACAAACTAGGATCAGGGATATGACTCAGGGGCCAAGTGCCCCTGAGTTCAATCCCTCATACTTCCCCTGCAAAAAAAAAAAAAAAATTAAAAAGAGAGATACAAATACTCACTGGGCTACTGACATCACTGAAATCAATGAAGCCTTACTTTGGAAACCACTTCTATAAGCATTCAATGTCAACAACTTCTCAGAGTTGTACTTCCGAATTAAAGCAAGAATTTGGGCCTACATTGCCTAAAGGAGTCAGTTACATTCTGAGAATGACATATAGAATAACCCACAAGGCAAAAATTCTATCCTTATTCCTTTCGAAAGGAAGGAAAAGGCCTAGAAACAAAACCCATGATGGGAATGTTATATTTCTTCAAAATGGAGTTATGCTTCCTTCTAATACTTCTCTATGAAGCTACGTGTTACAAAGACCATGGACTGACATAAAGGAAGGAAAAGTACCCTTGGCTGGATTCTGAATTGATATCTACCCTCCTCCCATTCTGAAATCTCCCTCAAGGCAAATGCCCCTCCGTCCTAGCTTCTTCTCTCAGTGAGGACTTAAAAAGTGCTTTTAGATTGGGGCTATTAACAAGAGACACTTTATAATTAAGAGCTAATTGGAGGTCTCCCTTATCAAAGGGAATGGAAGGGGAAAATCATTAGGCTTAGTTTACAGGCTGACAGATAACGCATACGAGAAACTGTACATTAGGAATAGTGTAGCATTGTCACTTAACACCATGTTCAAAGGTAACAGGGACACTCTCTTCCGAAGCAGCAGGGAAGGGAGAAGACAGAACCAGATCTTCAGGGCACCCCAACTTCTTACATAGATTTCAGTGACTATGCCATCTGCCACTTTCTCTTCACAGGTGGGTGTTTCGTGTTGGCATGAATGACATGCCAACCCTGAATGTCCTTCTACTCACCTTTTTAGGGCCAACTGCTCTCAGGAAGCTGGAATAGCTCCCATCTTCTCTAGGACAAGTCTTTCTCAGGGAAAAGGTTCTCCCAGAGCCCCAGAAAGCTGACCTCGTCTCCCCCATGTTACTGCTTATACTTGCTCAAGAATTCTCCAACATTGAAAGCGATCCAGGTTTAGACCAAGCAAAGTGTCATAAAGCTCCTGTGTCTTTTTTTTTCCTTTCTTTTTTTTTTTTTGTGCAGAACCAGCAAGATTCATGAGAGCTGTCTCCACACAGTCCAAACTTATTAGCACATGTGTGACTCCGCAAAGAAAAGTCAGCTGTAGTAAACAGGGAAGGAAGGTGGGAAGGAGGGAAAAAAAAAAAAGTGTTTACAAAATGAAAACACTTCCACCTTCTGCAGAGGTGGCTCCAGGGTTCAAAGGATAGAATTAAAGCACTAAAATAGATCAATGCAGCACAGAAGCAATGAAAATAGAAACCATGTGAAGTACGGGAAACTGTTACCATGGTTCTTTCCAGGTACAAATGCGGATGAATGTGCTGTCACCTGTGTGAAAGGCCTGTAGGTCCCCAAGTCAAGACAAGGAGAAACTTGAGAATGTGGGCTGAATGGAGGAAACATGATGATGGGGAATACACGCAGGGCAACTGGGAAAGGGGGCTTTGGGGTCTTTCTGGAAATACAACTGGCAGAAGAAAGCAATGAAGTTGAGGTTGGCTTTGAAGAATCATGGAGAAGATAAGCAAAATGGTAGCTGAAGGACTGCCGAGGAACTGCAGGAGTGTTCCCAAGGGGATGCTCAGTGAGCAATGTCACCAAAGGCCAGCTGCCAGTGGCTGCCTTTTAACAAGATAACTCGAGGATTCCCTTGACAGTTTTATCTCCTCTGGACCAGTCCTGCTGTAAGGAACCGAAGTTAGAAGGAAGGAAAAATCCCAGATTCCAGCAGGATGGGAGTGGATGTTCTTTATTCTTTAGAACAGAAACAATTCAAGTCAGATTCATCAAGTCAGATGGTGGGGATGGGGGTAAGGTGGGCAGCATGCCTCTTCCAGGTGGGCCAAGGATTTTTCACGGGAAATTAATGAGAACTGGAGTCTTTGTATAATCAGCATCATTTTGTACAGAACATCAATGGGAGTCCTGATAACTACCACACTCACCCATGATCTAAGATTAATACCCATTGTGCAAGTCTGGGCTTTGGTCAAGTGGAAGGCAAGGGATTTAATACTACACTAGCTGAGGTCAATGAATTGGGCTTCTGGGTGTACTCTTTGGGACCTCTGGAACCTCAGTAAGATATTAAAAGTTTTATTGCCAACACTGAGGTTCCATTCTGGCACAGATTCCCCCAAATACTGTATTTTCCAAGAATCTAGGAGGTGAGAATGCAGGGTTCCTGGGAAGCATGACGTAAAGTCTGAAGAGATGGTTTCATCTCATAAATATGTATAGGGTGCTGGGATGGGGACACAAAGATGAATAACGTATACAGATGAGCTGCCTAGGGGTGGGACCTGAGAATTGAACCCTTAAATAACTGCCAACCGGGTAGATAAGCTCCATGACAGAGTTACATAGAGTCTACTGAGGACACAGAGAGAAGGACCTCAGCAGAGTCTGCAAGGACAGCAGGTTTAGGAAGTGAGAAATGCTGCCCGAACCACACAGTAGAAAGGCTCCGGGAAGAGGACAGCCTACAACATGTACTGCTAATAGCTGAGCAGCTCATGTAAAGGGGAAGCATTGGATTACTAACCCAATCCTTGGACAGCTTTCATTTTGGCCTCAGTTTTGGCTTGTGGAAGAAAGAGGACCACGATAAATATGCTGTATTTCAATTCAGGGGGTGGGCGCAGGACATAAGAGAGATGGGGACTGGGAAGTGCCCACAGTACCACCCTACCAGTGGGAAAGAATAAGAAGGGATTTTCTAAACATGGCCAAAGCCTGCCTGGGAATGTGGATGGCCTCAGCAGCTGTGAGATCTTCTTGCCAGATTGGGAATGCAGCTCAGGGTGAACCCCTTGTCACTGGCCTTGGGTGTGGCCTAAGCAATCACTAAAAAACTCAGTAACTAGATAAATAATATTTAATGTCACATTCAAAAATTTAAAAATGCAAATAAGCTATGACAAACAAAATATATAATATTTAAATAAAGACGGGATCCAGTTCTTTGATTGGATAACTCAGCCTCATTCGCCTCACTTGAGTTCTGACCTCTTTGGAAATCTGATAGAAAAGATGGGGTTGTACATCAGAGAGCTAGCCAGCTCCTCCAAGGCTTCCCAGGTGATAGAGGCCTGAAGTCTCCCAGCTTTGTTTGCACGGAGGGAGAAGTCTCCTCTGGCAGATTTACACAAAAATACGTTAGGGTGTCCAGACCTAGAGCTACCTGAATTTGGAGTTTCCAATCCATTGGAAAGGACAGAGCTGGGCCAGCAGAGAGATGGACCACTCCTGGGACAGAGAAAATTGCAAGATTCCACTGGACAAAGAAGAGCACTCTGGAGAATGGTCTAGCAAGTCAAGAATGATCTAGAAGGAGTAATGATTACAAATAACAGTGATGCTAAAAGGTCCCCATTGGAAGCATAAGTCCTTTTCCTTTTAACAAATAGTGAGGGACAAAGTCACAGCTCTTCAAATTTTCAGAGGAAATAATGATCAGATGGATCTAGGTATCAGCATAACCAGGCTATCATAATGTTATGGGGAAGGCTATATGGGCAATGACCAAACAGACTCCATTTTACCTTGAGAATCCATAGCACATAAGAAATGCTTCTCCCAAGGGAAAGCCTCGTCTCTGTACCCATTAATATTAACCTAGCATAATATACTTGGCAACACAAAATAGCAATTCTTATACAATATAAAATCATTCTCTTTAGTTTTCATTTTTCTTGGACAGTGTACCTTGTCAGAGATAGATTGTCTAGACACTAGTAACCATGATCTAACTTGTACTGAACTAGGGTCATTTTGACCCACTTCCCTTCTGATTGCTTGCTGCTATGCCAACCTGGATAGTCCTATGGGAAATATCAATGTACCCATTGCATTGTCTCACTAACTGCCCAATTCAGCTTTTGAACCTGCTTGCTTACAGCTATGTCAACCTGGATGTGGTTTTTGCGGTTCTTGCCTTTAAATATCCTAAAATGTTGAGGCTCAAGACTGTTCCTTATGGGTCCCATAGGGAGCAATCGCTGGCCAGACGACTAAATAAAGACTCTTTAATTTGGACAAAACTGGGACTTTGTGTGCTTTCTGAGAGACTTGCACTACAACAGTAAGAACCAGGAGGCAAGAAATGGGCAATGTACTAACTTGCAGAAAGCTAAACATTGTAATATTCCAACAGGGCTTAAACCAGGTGCTCTCTGCCAGGTAAGACTGGTGACAGCCTCACAGAACACAGCTATTAGCCCTAAAAACGCAAAGCCAGAATGGTCCTGAAAATCCCATAAAATTACCATGTTATTTCGGTGATTCCCAAAACCAAAGAGAAAAATCAGGGAGGGATAGAGAGTAAAAGGGTAAAATAAAGAGCTGTCAGAAGACAGAAAACATTGAATGCTGTTAACGACTGCTAAGGTCCAATGTTTGTGTCCTCCCCAAATTCTTACATTAAAACCCTAAACCCCAAGGTGATGGTATTAAGAAGTAGAGACTTTGAGAAGTGATTAGGTAACAAATGGGAGGCTGTCATGAATGGGACTCGTGCCCTTAAAAGAGTCCTGAGGGAGCTCACTTTCTCTTCTACCATATGAGGACACTGGGATAAGTTGGCAGTGTGCAACCCTCTAGAAGGCTCTCGCCAGAAGTGACCATGCTGGCCCCCAGATCTTGGATTTCCAGCCCCCCAAATGGGGAGAAATAAATTTCTGTTGTTTAAAAACTATCCAGTCCTATGGTATTTTGTTAAGAAGCCTACTAATTGTTTTGGATTAGCTTTCAGGTCTTTTTCATGACTTGGTAAAATAATAATAATAACAATAATAATAATGACTAATCACAATGGTGTCAGTGACTATGAGCAGCAACTTGGCATAGTCCTAGGTATTTTACCAAGTCTGTGACTCTTAGGGAACATCCTGAGTGACTTTTGCTTGTAAAATAAGCACAGCATTGAGATGGCGACTCTAATCTAGGGCACAGCCTGAGCTATTGATGAACTCCCCAGTGCAGGGAAACTACAATAGCCCCCTAATTGATAGACTGTATTTAACCCTGCAAAGATGCATGTGAGATCTTGTAGTTTAGGAAGAGAGAAATGAGGAGCAAAGAGTGAGGAAGATAAGGACTCTTAAAACTCACCCTAGGGCAAGACCAAGAGCAGGCAGGTGGAAAGATTTTTCACATGACTATCTGCTTCCAGATTTAGGAAACAGTCCATAGGACAGATTCCCTAATACTGCTCACCACATCAACAATAAGGGTGGGCCTTTGCCCAGTGAAAGAGTCTTATACACAAACAATCAATATCTCTTTATCACTCCTTAATTCCATCTAATAAGCTTTATAATGGAATTCTCCCCTAGAATCCACTATGCATTCACCAGTCACTTAAATCATTCACATGACATTTGAACTTTAGTTTTGTACAAAAAGCACTATAAACAGTCAACAGCAAAAGGAAAAAAGGAAAGACAATACAACATAGGTATTCTCAAGAGTTCAACATTCTTCAGATTTGAGCTACCATTGCTAATGTACACCACTGATCAAAGCAACACTAGTAATTATTTATCAAAGTGGTCATATATTGAAAGTAGTCAATGGCAAAAGAAAAAAATTAAAGCACGGAAAAAGCATTCAGGAGTTTGAATGATTTCCTACATCCTTTTCCAAAACAAACAATGATTCTTTTTTACACCTGCAAATAATCACTTCCAGGCAATTTATTCAAGAGAAATGGAAACTAAATCTAAGTACAAAATCAGGATAAGGCAAGAGAGATTTTATGAACTTGGTTTCTTTCCCATATATTAAATATAAGTATAATTAAAGAAAAATAATTAACATGTCCAAATCGTCTCTTGTGAGCAGACAAATATTTAGTGCCTAGATGTTTTTGAGCAGATGCTCCTAGAGAAGGGTGCCACATTAAGCATAATGACTTAATAGAGTAAGTGCTCTCTGGGCTCGAGAGTCTGGCCGATGAATCAATGGATTAGAGGAGGGCTGACTCACAACAAAGGGGGGAAGCCCATGACTGTACGTCTCCTCATTATGTCACCTCCTGAATAATGACATGAAATAGAAAATCACACTATTATTGATCCCAAGCTCCTTTACGCTCTAGTTATGGCTTCTTCCTATATCCTAGAAGAGCTCTGAGAGAATTCTACTATTATGGATTATAGTCAAACCCAAACCTCCTTATACATTAAAAAAAAAATGTCTATGGTAAATTAACCCTTGCTGCTACATATCGGTATTTTCCATTTTTGTATGTCTTCATTCTCCTTCTTCAGAATAAAAGGGGTTTGAGATGAAACATCTGCTATGTCTCATTCATAGGGTTCAGTTCCCTGTACGAGTATGCTTGACGGATCTCATTGTGCACCTGAAATCCAATAATGCACACTTCTGTGGACAAGGATGACGTCACCAGCTCTTTGTCATTAGAATAAGCACTCTGAATTATATTACCAATAATGGTGACAACATGTCATGATATTCATAGTCCCTCATCTGTTTCTCACCAAATTTGTGACCACCTCCTCTGAGTATGCAAGATGGTTATCTAGCTCTGAGGCAAAGTCCATACCACTGAATGATGTAAAGCTAAATGGTTAAGAGGAGGACCCAACACACATCCTTGGTCCCTTTAAAACTACATTCCTCCCAACCCATCTCCCCTTGCTTCCCCACCCCACCACATAATGAAAAAATCCCTTTGCCTTTTTTTTTCCCCCCCGGTTGTCTTTTGATGAACATTCCCTTGATGAATCCTCTTCTGGTTCCAACATTATCTGTAGCCCTCACACTGAAGAAAGACTTTCTATCATAAACCCAGGACCACGGAAAGCCTCCTGGACAGGTTAATCCACATTTCGGACTGGGAAACAACTTTCAAAGCAGTAGCCATTAAAATTTTTTATACACAGAATCATTAAGAAGGCTTCACCATTTTTCACATATTTTAAGTTCACATTTAGATTTTCTTCTTTATGGTTTTAATTGCAATGCTGTAATTATGGCCCTATGGGATTATTAAAATGTTTAAATTAAAAATATCACTCTATAAATGCATCTCATGAAATCTAAATATCCCAGAAATTTGAAAATGATTTTCTTCCATCAAAAATAAATGAACAGGGGCTGGGGATGTGGCTCAAGCGGTAGCGCTCGCCTGGCATGCGTGCGGCCCGGGTTCCATCCTCAGCACCACATACCAACAAAGATGTTGTGTCCGCCGAAAACTAAAAAATAAATATTAAAAAAATTCTCTCTCTCTAAAAAATAAAAATAAAAATAAATGAACAAACTCATCCTTATCAGCAAAAAGTATTGCATTATTCTCTTTATCTCTAAATTCATATTTCACCTCATATTTCACTTCCCCCAGAGAATTTTTCTCTCAATATGATTTTTTCTTAATATTTTTTTAGTTATAGATCAACATAATATATTTATTTATTTTTATATGGTGCTGAGGATCGAACCCAGTGCCTCACACATGCAAGGCAGGTGCTCTACCACTGAGCTATAGCCTCAGTCCTCTCAATATATTTTAATACTTGAAAGGTTTTGTTAATCTCCCTATGATATTTCTCTGTAATAAAGTATATTTAAGATGATTTTTAGAAAATTTCCTGTGAACTTAAGGCTTCACAGTGTTTGATTATCTCTTAATTTGAGCCATCATTACTAATGCACACAATTGGTCCAAAGAACATTAACAATTATTATTTTTTAAACATTTATTGTTTTAGTTTTTTTATGTGGACACAATATCTTTATTTTTATGTGGTGCTGAGGATCAAACCCAGTGCCCCACGCATGCCAGGCGAGTGCACCACCACTTGAGCCATATCCCCAACCAATAATTATTTATTAAATGCTTATATAGTAAACACTAGAAATGCATTTGTAAAAAATGTATTTTCAAAAAAAATGGACAGAGTTTATTTTTTCCTTCAATGAGTTCATATCTCCCACAAATGAGTACTAGCCAAAAATAACTCATTAGCAGTAGTATTAATAATTCATAAGACAGGACTTAGCATCAATTCCATATATTTTCCTTTTTCACTGCTATTGATGAAGAAAACTTGTTTTTACATGCTTACATAAAATGAAGGAGGCATTGTCAAAAAAATATTTTTGTCTATCATAGCTAATTAGATCCTCCTTTAATTTTGCTGAAAGCCAAGGAAAACTACTGAACATGCTAAAAGATGTTCCCTGCTCTTACACTCATTCCCTTTCCTGACGTGGACTGTGTATTTTCATGGTTCTTTGCTGGTAGGGTGGAATTGCTGCACCCCAGGACAATGCGTCACACAAGAACCTGGATGGTAACTTTGATAAGGACGAAAGAGGGACAGTAAAGGTGAGATGGAAAGGGAGATGTGACAAAATCAGTTTGAAGCAAATCAGTCTTAAGAAGTGGTACTTGATATGCACATATGAATGTGCCACAGTGAAGCCCACTATTCCACGTCATGAACATGCACCAATTCAAAGAAGGATCCAGATTAAAAAAAAAAAAAAAAAGAGTACTACTTATACTAGTGAGGTACCAAAAAAATTGACTCCCTAAAACAACCCACGCCTTTGTAGTTCTTAATCTTCTTGGATGCCCCGACAGAAACAGCTCTCTATGAGACAGGTGTGCTGTTGCCACACATTCTGTCCCTTTGCAAGTTTTATGCACACTAAAGTACACTCACTTTGATTAACATGTGAGTCCCTTATTAAAAAAATAAGCCTATATCAGATATTATAGGAGAATTAATGGATATTTTAAAACAGAAAGAAACATAATCCTTGTTTAATCTACTTGAAAAGAGAAGAAATACTTAATAAACCACCATGTTCTGACAATATAGACACCATACTCAACAAAAGGCTGTAAATTCAATATTTTTATAACCTTAAAGAAAAAGTTGGATATATGCTTAATAATAGGAGAGGGGTTAAATAAATTATGCTATAGCCAGTTGATGGAAGTATATCTAATACTTTAATTTGAAGAACACACATTGGCATTACAAAACATTCTTTATATGGTCATGAGTAAATAAAAACAGGCATAAAACAAAGTTGTAAATAAAATTTCATATTAATTTGTAAAACTATATGTGCATGGAAAAAGATTTGTGAAAACCTATTAAACTCTTTTCACTGTTTATTCTAAAGTAGAGTTAATTATAAACAACTGCTTCATTATCCTCCTGTGCTTCCCAGAGTTTTCACTATGGACATGTATTTCTCTCATGATGAGCAGAATAAAGTTGTAGCATAGATAAAGAAGGTGGGGAAATAGGTTTGCAGCTCAGGGCTGCTGCATGGGGCTGTACAGTTGCCACCAGCAAGATGGAATCCAGCCACGGATGCCAGTGAGAGTGAGAGTTTAAATCCACCCAATGTGGTTTAGGGCTACATCCCCAGAGTGGGCACCATTTTCTCATTTGCAGTGGAAGATAGTATTCTTTGACCAAGCCTTCACCTAAATTTGAATCATGTTTCTTCCTAATCAACTTGATCTTCTTTACCAGTGAGATTAATGCAGTCAGATTTCCAAGGTGCTGACCTCATGAAATATTCTAGTTCAGGGATGCAAAAAGTCGACAGTGAGCCCATAACGTGCTATAAACTAACAACATTATCTGGCCTTCAGGAAAACATGGTGGGCATTATTCACCTCTGCTTATTACACAGTCTCCATCTCTTACCTCAGCAAATGGGGAGGGATCTTGACAATGGTGTCCACACCACCCAAGGTTTCTGCAAAAGGAAAATTCACACAGTTACAACTAGGTATTTAAAGACTGAGAATCTGTATTGTACATGAATATCATGGTTCTTTTCCTTGGATATTCCTACAATTATAAATTAGTGAATTTTTAATTATCTGCATGCAAGTCTTCCTTATTTCAAAGTCCTTCCTCCTGATAGCCGCAGAGGCTTCCCTGGATCTTGCCTCACCATGGTGGGGGGTGGGAGGGACATTAAAACTCAGCACACATTTCCCTCTAGAGACAAATAACGAATAGTTAACTTCCTAACTTGAACCAGAATTTCAACTTCATCTGCTTGCCACTGACCAAGATGGTGTATCTTGCAATCAAAACAGAGAAACTAAAGCTGTTTCCTTGAGAATACCATTTCAATATCCTTTAATAATAACACATACTTGAGAAAGCCTTTCAAGTTCACAAAGCACTTTGGGCAGCATCACATTATTCTCACACACACTTGTGACATGGTAAATTAAACCCTTTTAAAAATCCCACTGTAGTTAGGGACCGTAATTGGGAGACTCATCCCCAAATCTTATTAATCAACCTGGATGTTTAATACTTTGTCATTATTTGTGATTATTGACACTACTGCTGCCTCCTATGGTAGAGACAATGAACAGCTCATTATTCTCTTCCCCCAGAAACTGTTCTGTTTAATCCCTTCAATGTCTCCAGGTGACCAGTTCAAATTGTGTCAATTCTTCTCTTCTCTGCTTGGAGTCAAAGACCTCCATCTGTTTGACCTATTTCCTTGGAGAAGGATAAATACTCTTCCCATGTTGCTAAGAGATCAGATGGGAAAAGAGACATCAAATGAACCCTTGAGACTCAGGACTAACAGGCCAAAGGATAAGAGGATCTAGACTTGTTTTAGCCAATGAAACAAGCAGTAGATTTGAGAAAGAAAACTAATCAGCAAAACAGGAGGATCAGTGGCCAGGTAGGAGATGGAAGGAAAAGAAAGCAAAGCCCTGAGATGCAGGACAAGAAAGCAAAGACCCGAAATGTAGCTCAAAGGCCACATGAGTAAGTAAGCATGGTCCAGCAGTTAGCACAACGTGGACCACTGCCCCGGGAAAGTTGATCTGTTTTCTAAGGAGAGGTAATAACATGGAACCACCCTATCAACATGGTTCTCCCCTGCAGAGAGAGGGGTTTATAGCCAACTCAGAATGTGTAACAGTGCCCAGTTCTACAAATGCTAAGAGTAAGCTAGAAAAAAGGGAGAAGAGAAAGGGCAGCCACACGGCAGCCATGATGAGCCCAGTCTCAGAGTCTTCTTCCAGGTATGTGGGGTAAAGGGTGGAAACCAAGGCAGAGAGCCCAGTGGGCAATAAGGGGAAGGCCTCCAGGTTGGCCTTCAATCACCCAGGACAGACAGAGTTTGGGGAGACGGCACCACGGATGCACCAATAGAGATGGCAAAAAACTAGGTTCCATTTCTGGCTCCACACCAGCCTGTGGCACTGAGATGAGGCAAGTCACTTGTCCTCTCCAAGCTTCAGTTCTGCCATCTCCAAAAGGAGGACAATACCACCTCATGGGATTCTTGTGAATAGCTATAGAAATAATGATGGCAGAGTGCCTGACTCTGTCCTTAGATGTCAGGGACAGTTTCTGTCTCCCTTCCTGGATTCACTGACTAAATACTGACCAGATAATGGACTATGGATCCAACAGTGATGAATAATATGGTGGAGGGATTCGTGGAGTAAACATTTTGGTTTGGAACTGGGGTAATTGCAGTGAAGGAAAATTAGGGAAAGGTGGGATGGGATCATGGACGTGGAGCCAGGACTTTCTGCAGGGAGGGGCAAGGCTGAAAAAAATGACTACAAATTGGGTGGGGTGGGGGCATTTTCAGGCAGAGGGAATAATAAATTCAAATGATATCAAGGTTTAAAAATAAAACAAGAAAATACACCGAGAATCCCAACCACCAGCTGGAGCTGCTACTCTGGCCAAGCTGCCATCTTGTCTCACCTGGATGACTCCTCCACCTCCTTCCTGGGCTGCCTCCCTGCACTTACCATCTCAGGAGCCTGAGAGATCTGTCAAGACCCAAATGAGGACACTTCCTTCTCCCACGTCAGATGACCCACATGCCCTTGAAATAAAAGTCACACAAGGCCCTTGCAATCTGGCCTCTCACCTCCTCCTTTTCTCCTCTTCACTTGCTCCAGCCACCTGGCCTCTCTGCTCCTTCCTGAAGCCACCTCATAGCCTCTCTTTCTGTCAGGTGTTCTCTAGATGCCCGATTAAAATGACAACTCCCTTTACCCTCCAAGCACCTCCCATCTCCCTCTACTGCTTTAAGGTTTCCTTTAGGTCTTATCACTATCTGAGCTGTTTATGTTTTTATTTCTCTTGATGACTGGCTGTCATCCCCCAAGAGTCTGCAAACTCCCTGAAGGCAGGACAGAATCTTTTTGCCTATTTTGCTCACTGAGGCATCAGCACCTAGAACAGCAGCAGGCACATAGGAGACGCTCATTAAATACTTGTCGAATTAATGAGCTGAGAAGAAGCACAGTGTATGTGTGTTACTGAAAGAAGGTCAGTGTGTTAGAGTGTAAGGAGGAGAATGGTGCAGGTAGAAAGGAGACCATGCAGGCCTTGACTGACACATTAAGAACTTAGGATTTTATCCTAATGGGTAGCCAGTCAGAATTTTCACATGGCATGTCATGATAGAACTGAGGTTTCTACGGTAGATAGTGTTTGGAAAATAGCCTGAAAAAGACTAGGGTAGACGAGGAAGAACAGTTAAGAGACTGGATCTTGACAGATCTCTCAGGCTCCTGAGACTGTAAGTGCAGGGAGGAAGCCCAGGAGGGAGGTGGAGGAGTCATCCAGGTGAGACAAGATGGCAGCTTGGTCAGAGTAACAGCTCCAGCTGGTGGTTGGGATTCTCAGTGTATTTTCTTGTTTTATTTTTAAACCTTGATACAATTTGAAGGAAGGCAAGCAGTTTGGATTGGAGAGCTAGAATAGAGTTTAAGAGCTAGAAATATTGTAGACGGGCTTGGGGTGTAGTTAGGAGCTAAAAATGAGCAGGTATGATGGCAAATGTGTTGGTCAGCTTTGTATCACTGTGAACAAAACACCTGACAAGAATAACTTAAAGGAAGGAAAGATTATTTTGGCTCACAGGTTTAGCAGTTTACTCTATGGTTGGCCCCTCTCTCCCCTGATGGTCTAGGTGGGGAAGAGGCTCTCTCTCCATTGCTCTAAGCTCATGGTGAGATAGAATATCACGGCACAAGGGTGAGGAGGAGGAGTACAGCTCCTTTCATGGCAGCCAGGAAGCAGAGAGAGAGAGAAGAGGGGAAGAGAAAAGGACTGCAGGGGAAAATAGCCCTTCTAGGGCACACCCCGGGTGACCCACTCCTTCTGTCACAGCCCACCTGCCTATAGTTACTACTCAGCCCTTTCAAACCAAGATGAACTGATTAGGTTGCAGTCCTCAAAACCCAATCATTTTACCTCTGAGTATTCCCACAGTAATACAGGAGTTTTGGGGGGACACCTCATATCTAAACTGTAATAGCAAGGTACAAAAATGGATCAAGGATGATTTTAAGTTTCAGGTTTAAGCAACTGAGCAGTTAGAAGGATCAGGAATAAATGGGATTTGGGGACGGGGTGGGAGTGGGGAAGAGCGCATGCCCCTTTGAACTTTGTTAAGCTCAAGTACCTTTGGCCACTCAAGTAGAGATGTTGAATAGGTAGCTGCCTGGGGCTGGATGTCAAAGCACAGGTGTGCACTAATTGTAAAAGTGCAGGCTTCATATTCTCAGAGACTGGGCCAAAGCCATGGGCATGGAAGTGTTCGACCAGTGGAGATAGCAGCTCGAGGGCTGTAATAACCTGGGTAACCTCAGGTAATGTGAGCACCCAACAGCATCCAATCTTATTAAAGAGGGGAAAGGCAGACCAGAGCAAGACCAAGGTGAGTAGAAAGTGAGGACACCTGTTAAGGAGTCTGTCTGTGAAGGTAACAGAACCAGTGGTGGGAAGGAAAAGCAAGTTGGGAAGATGGATGGAAGTGGTTGGATAGATGATCTTCCTTCTCCTAGCTGGAGTTCCTGCCTCTAATTTTCTCTCCCCTCTCCTTTATTTTCCAAATTCATTCCACATAAGTCTCCTGATACCTGTAAAATACTAGAAGTACTTCTAAAACAAGGGCACGGTCCCTTCCAGAAACAACTCTCTGCCACTATTTCTTCCACCATGTCCCAGTGCATAGGCCTCCAGAGCTGCTGGTTCTTGAAGGAAAAAACCATTCTCTGAGGCTCTGCGGGAGCTCACTCCCAACGTACTCATTCTTTGCAACTCACTGGTTAGGCCATTCCCCACTGACAAGAGAGAATCCAGATGGCACTAAATAAAGAGGTGCTGCACACATATTCCTTGCTAGTTATTCCACACCGTTAAGAACATTGATTTTCAGAGAAGTGTTATGACAAAGTGGAAGAAAATGCTCAAGTTAAAAATGCATTAAAGAAAAAAAAATAACAAAGAAAATGCTGGAGTTGAAAAACAAATGACAATTCACTAGCTGTGTCCTGACCCTTTGCAAAAGGGAAAGCTCTTAAACTGTCTACAGCATTATCTCTGGGTGCTGAGAATACAGGTGATTTGTATTTTTTCTTTATATTGTTCTAATATTTTCCAATATTCTGAAATGAACACACAGAGCTCTCATAAATCAATAAAGATGAATACCACTGAAGTCCAAACTAGTCTCTAAAGAATTTTTTGAACATCTGCCTCTCATGCTGTACATGCAGAAGCCACCAGGAAAGCAGAAGCAACCGTGCCGGTGCCCAGAGTTGGCTGCCCCATGGACGCGTTGGCCTGACTGACCAGCATCCACTCTCGCGCCTCTGAGCAGCACTCTAATTTTGCTTTGAGAAAACCATCTTTCACTGACCCTGGATTTCAGTCAGACTCACGGCCTGGGTTTAGCCAGTCAGCCACTGCATTCCTTGGCTGGAGGACTGCCTGTGACCCAGCAGGACAAGGGGAGAACAAGAAAACACTAAGGACCAGGCAGGAGTGACTGGAAGAGGCCCTCCGTCTTGAGATGGCCTACGTGGGGGAGGGTCCCTCTGTCTCATGATGTTCTAGGTGGGGGAGGGCCCCTCTCTCCCATGATGGTCTAGGTAGGGGAGGGCCTGTCTGTCTCATGATGGCCTAGGTAAGGTAGGACCTTTCTCTCCCATGATGGCCTAGGTAGGAGAGGACCTCTCTCTCCCATGATGGCCTAGGTGAGGGAGGGGGCCCCACCGTCTCCCACAATGGCCTAAGTGGATGATGACCCTTTTTCATGAGATGATCTAAGCGTGGTGACTCATGAGCACAATAGTGGATATCCATGCAGAGCATGTTGATCAATCCATAAAGAGCAAGACAAAACCTTGAGAATTTCTGAATCAAACTGAACCCCACAGCTGTTCTTCTGTTCTTTAATGGATGGAACAAATAAACTGTGTTTAGCTTAAGTTGACTTTAACTTGTTTGATTTCTTGCACACAGCATATTTCTCAATTCTTCTTCCCTAACAGAGTATTTGTACATGCACCATCTCTATGACCAAAGTCATAACTGTTCTCTAAGAGAGTTGTAAGGGCAGGACTCTGAACCCAGCAGAGCAACTGGTTCCACTGAGGAGCACAGGAAATGCTTCGGGTGTGAGCTGGGCCTTGGAGAGTCAGGGAAGGGAATTCCTGGCAGAAGGACTAGCATAGGCAAAGGTAGAGAAGTATGCTTTGCAGTGTGTCCAACAAATGCCGCTGCTGACTGCCCCTGGGTCCTTGAGCTTTTGGCAAGGGGATGATTAAAAGGGGACTCTGGGGATAGATTCTGAAATGCATTCTAAGATGTTTACATGTGAATCTGTAGAGAAATCATGGGGTTGAGTAGTGATGAGCGTTTTGTGGTGCTAACATTGATTAGGCAACAGAAAGGGACTGGAGTGGGAAACCATCTCCCTTGCCTTTGTTTACACAGCATTCTCGCTGCACCAGCCCTTCTAACTCTTTCCAGGAAGCATTTCATTCATCCTTATATCTCATGCTCATACAGTAGAGGTCTCAATAATGTTTGCTAAATAAATAAGTGAGGAAAAAAGAAGAGCCTACCTATTCTTCAAGTGAAACCTACTTCAAAAGCCCTCCAGCTCACATCAATCCCCCTCACATCCTGACCTTATATTCATCCCCCCTTCTTTGGCCTGCTTTCCCGATTTGCTCATTCCAAGGTACATATGAGTGCTCTGCACTGTTACTTAACTATTTCATGCAATTCCCTGTTCTGATTTTTATTTCAGAAAAATCACTGAGAAAGGAACCAGGTCTACCCTTACAGTCAGGCTGGATTTGGGGTTGACACAGAAATCTACCTGTCTCAGCTCTAGGCTTCATCTGTGACTTCTAGGGCCTAAATGCTACAACATTGTAATTTAACTTAGCAAGATGTTGAGCATCAAATGTCAAACTTATTAAACATACTACTACTCTCTTTACCTTGCATCACATACAAGCATGGGCAAGGCAAGGCGAGGGGCCCACAGAGCTGTTCTTGGTTTCTTCTCAGGCTTTTCTATTTAAGAAGCATCAGTATCACCCATACATACATACTCTCTTTACTTTGTTTATCTAAATCTGCTTAATTTATAGCAAAATAATAATGAATACTAGGAATGACATGTTTAGTGCACAATCAGGCCCTGCTTTATTATGTTACCCAGCCATCTGTGACCCTTCATTAGAGGCATTTGGGAATCTAGCTCTGAATCACTGCTGAATGACAATAGCAATGCAAAAAAATAGTCCTGTGGCTTTAAGAGCCTTGCTGCTCTCAGATATTGAATCCATTTTTCTTTAATGGTAAACTACAATGGTCAAGTGCTGGCTCTATGTACAAGATAAACTTCCTAGACAATACTCCAGACAATTCTGTGACGATATGCACAGATTAAGCAAAAACTGATGCTGCTATGATTGTACACACACACCCAAACTAATGTGAATTAAGACCTTCTAAACCCTAACAGAGTGCCCTGAAATGCTATCAGAATTCTACGTTTAGTGGAAAGGCTGATGGCACTTCTCTTTTCTCTTTTTGGTCTATCACACAACACAGTGTCATGACAAGCATGGACTGTCTCTTGATTCCCAAGGAAAGGGATTCTATTTTTTAATATAGTGGTTACTGAAGCACCACATACAAGCATGGGCAAGGCAAGGCGAGGGGCCCACAGAGCTGTTCTTGGTTTCTTCTCAGGCTTTTCTATTTAAGAAGCATCAGTATCACCCAAATTATGCTCCTGTTCTCTATTACCATTCTGATTACCCAAATTCTTGACAACTGGTATGTCATTCCGTTTCTTTCTGCTGCTGAGTTCTGCAACCAGAGATGGAAAACGCCAATTTGCTACCTGGAACTTATTACAATGCTAGCACAGCTCACAAATCTAAAATCCCACCTGTCTGAAAGGCAGATCACAAACGAATTGCAGAGGTAACGGCAATTCTTCCCATATGTTATTTTCCACCCACAATAACCACCAAAGCTAATACTTAGCAAGCTGGCGTCTCTCAGGAAAAGCAAATTAAAGCTTAATCTTTCCTTCCTGGTTCCACACGCCAATGTTTGAGATCTGGGTTGTTGGTTTAACTTCCCTCTTCCCTACAGGCGCTTCGATGATATCAGGGCCTTGCATTCGCACCGGTTTGGGGTCCTAACTCTCGGCAAGGGGTGACAGTTGTCCAAGGTGCTGGGGATCCAGGAAGGACAACAGCTCCCGGTTAAGGTTTGGGAGAAGATAAAGACTAGATGGGAGGCAGCTGGGATGCCCACGCCCGAGCCAAGCTTCTCCTATCCCACATCATTTCACCGAGGCAACTCTCGCTATTGCGCGACAAACATCCATAACCCACGCACAGCGAACGGCCCCGCAAGCCCAGGGGCAGCTTGGGCAGTGCCAGCGCGGCCCTCCCGCGGCGGGAGCAGGTGCCGGGCGCCCTCCCCGCCCGCGGCTCGGCGCGCTTACCCAGGGCCCAGGTGCAGCTCTCCTTGATGGCTTTGTACTTGCTCCCGGACGCTTCCCTCTGCAGCTTCCTCAGGATCTCTTCCATCTTGACCTTCCCGGGGCCGGGCTGCCTACAGGGAGAGAGCGTTGGCCCGCCGGGCCGGGGACGCAGCCGCCGCTGCCTGGTCCTGGGCGCCTAGGCGGCCACTGCGCTCGTCCCCAGCCCGCTGATGAATCACGCCCGCTCCATGCCGCGGGCCACGTCAGTCCCACCGCCCCGCCCCGGCGCCCCGCCCGCCCGCCAGGGTCAGGTGCGCTCCGCTCCGCGCCGCGGCGGCGGTGGCGGCGGTGGCGGCGGTAGCGATGGTGGCGGCTGCGGCGGGCCGGGCTGGAGGCTGGAGGCCGCGGCCACTGACCCTGCGGTGTAGGCGGACAGGGACTCCAAGGCTTCGCGGAAAGGTGGAGGCGGACGTCCGGAGCTGGCTCGCCCGCCGGGCGGGAGCCAGGCTCAGCCCCTGGGAGCTCCTAGTCGGCTGCGGGCAGCAGACAGGGAGGGGCCTCGGTCCTGGCCTCCCGCACGCGCCGACGGCTGCTTTGGGCTGAGCTGGGGTGGCCCAGCCCCGACCCCCGACTCCGCAGTGCTGTGCAGGCGCCGCGCCTGCTGCATCCCTGAGTCCTCACCAGAAAATATGTGCATTCACTCAGTGGTGAACAGCCCTCTGGGCCACCACCTGTGTCACGCTGGGAGCCAGGCCAGGGGGATGCCACCGTGAACAGGCTGTGTGCTCCTGACTGCAGGGAGCTTAGGGCCTTCAACGGATGAATGTATAAAGAAAAGTTACACAGGGTACTTTCAAAATTTGAGGCCCTGACTCCTGCAGGCTAAATGGCTCCAATGAGAAGGCGCTGGTTCGCCCCCTCTCTCAGAGGGAATATTTTCAGCCCAAGAGTGGCAGGGAAGAGGAGGAAAGAAATTTTTAAAAGGCCTTTGCATTCAGGACTGTTTGGGTACAGTTCTTGTTGGCTGGAAGTCACCTGCCTCCCTGGGCCTGGTTTCATGTCCACGTACTGGGCCTTAGACTGTAACACCACACACAGCCGCTCACTGGGTTGGAGTCCCAGCACCACATATAAATGAGCAAATAAAGTAAAGGTCCATCAACTACTAAAAAAAATTTTTTTTAAAAGAAAGAAGTGTAACTGTAGTGGTAGTGAGGATGATGGACTGCGGAGAAGAGGTAGACTAGCACCTGGGAGAACAGTAGGAACATTTGCAGCAATCTAGGAAAAAAAGAAATAAAGCCTTTTGTAAGTGGGAAGAAAATATAAGAGACATTTAGGGCACAGAAGCAATAAATAGCATTTAATGGAGGAGTGGTGGTAACATAAGAGACAATTTCCAGTTTCCTTGTTTAAGACATTGGGGGGACAGTTGCCTCATTCTCTAGGTTAAAGAAGAGAGAAGGAAAAGAAGAGTTTGGAATAGGGGGAGTTTATGAGTTCAGTTTTGAACGTGGTCAGGTTGAAATGAAAATGAGGTACATCTGGGGTATTTTACTTATGGGTAGGAACTCAGGATGGGGGTCTGTGATCGAAAGGAGGAATTTAAAGTCATTAAGCATATAACATTGTTGATGCCTAGGGTTTGGTTGCTGTGAGTAGGAGGACACTAACCGTCAAGTGAGGGGCAGAGGAGTAAATACCTGAGGAGGCTAGAAGGAAGTCAGAAATCCAAGGACTGGGAGAGTAGCCAGGGAAGGGAGTGCCAAAGTGCCAAAGCAGGGTGTCCAGCAGGCAGGGGATACTGTAAGTCCTGGGAACTGAGGAGGCAAAACTTGCAAATTCACAGTTTCCCCACATCCCTTTAACTATCACCCACACAGCCAATGAAGCCATCATTTGAAGAAAGGTTTGCAGTGAAAAAAAATAAATAAAAAGTCAAACACTATAGCACATAGTATACTAATGTTAAATCACATTTTGGGGGACTGGGGTGTGGCTCAATGGTAGAGCTCTTGCCTAGGATGTGTGAGATACTGGGTTTGATTCTCAGCACTGCATATAAATAAGATAAAGGTCCATTGACAACTAAAAAAAAATTTTTAAATTGCATGTTAACTATTCAGAAAAACACATCCATCACAACTATATCATATATCAAAATACATTACAAATCTATTAAAAAGTTAGATTTAAATGCTAAGCCACAAAAGGTTTAGAAGAAAATGTAAGTGAACACACTTATCTTAGTGCATTAAGATTTCTATCAAACCAGCTAGGGCAGAAACTGAAGAGGGTTGGGGCGGGGAGCAGGGAAGGAGTATGGAGGAAAAGGGAGAGAAAACAAAAAAGAAATTTCAATAGATTTGGCAAGTTAAAGACTTTAAGCCAAAAGTTTCATACAAAATTAATAAGCAAATTAAAGGAAGAAAGAGGAAATTTCTTTTAATTTTATATAGACTTATATTTTTGAGTCCATTTAAAATTATTTATTATTTTTATAATTAAAATCACAAGTTTACTTAACCTTCAAACCAGGAAATATTTATGATAATGTCAGAGATAAAGGTTTAAGCAGCTTTTCCAAACTGCTATTTTAAAAAAAAAATGCTGAACACCATGCTAATGTCTGTAACCATGCTAATGTCTATAATCCCAGTGGTTTAGGAGGCTGAGGCAGGAGGACTGCAAGTTTAAAACTAGCATCAGCAACGTAGCAAGACCCTGTCACAAAATAAAATATATATATATAAAGGCTGGGATGTGGCTCAGTGATTAATTACCCCTGGGTTCAATCCCTGACTTAAAAAAAAAAAAAAGGAAGAAAGAAAGAAAGGGAAAAAAGTCAATGAAGAATAAAATGATTAACCTATTAAAAAAAACTGTACAAGCAGCTGCTACTCAAAAGAACACCAACTTTAAAAAAAATTTTTTTTAGTTGTAGATGGACACACAATGTCTTTATTTATTTTTATGTGGTGCAGAGGATCAAACCTCACCACTGAGCTAGAGCCCCAGCCCCAAGAGCACAAACTTTTAAGTAAGTTGCTATTTTTATTAGTCAATTTGACCAAATGCTATTTTTAAAATGGTTTTATTAGTACATTATAGTTCTATGTAATATGGGGTTTGTTTTGGCATCATCATTCATGCATGGGATATAATTTGCTCCACCTCAGTCCCCAGTGCTTCCTCTTTGCCATCCTCTCCTTCTCCCAGCTTCCCTTCCTCTGCTCTACTCGTCCTTCCTTTTATTCATTGCTTTATTTAAAAAAAAAAAACCTTTTTAAAAATATTCTTTTAGTTGTAGTGGACCCGATATCTTTATTTATTTATTTTTATTGGGGTGCTAAGGATTGAACCCAGTGCCTCACACGGGCGAGGCAGGTGCTCTACCACTGAGCTACAGCCCCAGCCTTTATTGCTTTATTTTAATTGGTGCTTTATAACTGTTATTTTTCAAGCCATTGTTAGTAAGGAGCTGTCAATAAGGTCCTCTCATGTCTTGGGTGCTGGTGGGACTGTAGTCATCACATTCCTGGAGGAACTCTGGATGATGCTGGCCCAGTTATTCCCTCTTATGAGAATTCATCCTAAGGAAGTGATTATTGAAATGAATGAAGATTTTTGTACAAGCATTTCAATGTTTCTTTTAATTACAAACAAATGAAAACTACCCGCATGTCCATCAACAGGGAAATGGAGAGATAACTTGTGAGGTATCCACAGAGCAGGATACTATATAGCTTTAGGATAATGGAACAGAGAGATACTGACTGATATAAAAAACAGTTTCTACTATATGCAGTAATAAGCAAATTGTGAATTGCTATGTACTTCCATACACTAAACCACCCCAATTTTATTATTCAAATATTTGATATAGATATACACACAAATTTAAAATACATACACCTATATAAAGCTGAAATACATAAAAATATTAACAGTGATGATCTCCAGTGAAGCTATGGGTAAGTTTATTTTTCATTAAACAGTTTTACTTTTATAATTACAAAAATGTTACTTTTTTTAAAGGTGGTATAAAAGGAGATTCAAAGTCAGCAAACACATGAACGGTCACAGAAAGGACAAAGGTAGACACAAGGAAGGATGGAGTGGATATGAGAGATGGGTTAGGTTCCTGGGGCAAGAGCCCAGCTGCAGAGGACAAAGAGCAGGTGGAATCACATAGCTCACTCCTGAGGTTGGCTGTAAAGGAAAGTGAACACCTTCTAACATTTTCCCTACAACTCACAGTGGAAAACATGCTTTGTATTGCTATCCAGTATACATATATGTACATATGTAGGTTAAAAACTCAAAAGTTTTATTTATAAAGCAATACTTACTATGAATCATAAGAGTTACTATTAAAAATGATTTTTCTTACATCAGTCACATTTGCCTGTTCCTAAATTCATCCCAGGCTGGGGTATGAGGACAATGTTTATACTTAATGCCTATTCTTTTCCATGTTTTTAGTTTTGTTGCTTAAAAATTCTGGCTAACACATTTAAGTTTCCATGGATATTATTAATGACAATAAACTATTCATCAATAAGAATTCTCTAATCTTAATTTATATGATAAATTTATAATCATGTTTCAATGTATTCAAAGAAAGTAGCAGTTATTAGCTTTCTTCTTTGGGCATCAGTGTGTATGTGTAGGTGAAGTTGGGGCTTGAACACAGGGCCTGGTGCATGCTAGGCAAATGCTCTACCACTGAGCTACATCCCCCGCCTGGACGTTGACTTTAACTCAACTATAGATTTTTCAGGATTTTGGAAAACAAGTGGGTCATTTATCAAAATGCCTTCCATAATATTTCATTTTTATTTTTGGAAATGATTAAACTTTGAAGTAGAGACTTGTAGTATGATTATTCTCTTTAATTATACGCCACTATTTAATACTGTTTTCTTCATATGTTGCAAAATGTTGATGATACATAGTGACTGTGGTGATTATTTTAAATGTATTTTGTAACTTTTGCATATATCTAACACCTTGCAGTATATATTATTTTATCCCTATAAATCCAAATTCAGTTCGTTAACAATGTCAACAATTGGAGTTCTTGTGCTAACTTTTGCTGAAATATCTTCCAAATGTAAATCAAATGAGATTGCTTTTGCAACAGGAAAGTATGACTCCCATTCCTGAGCTCATATAACTTAGTACATTGCTTGTAGAAGCCCGCCCTTCACTATGATATCATGTATATGTAAGTTAGTGAAATGGAAATGCTTAGCTGCTCTAACAAAGACCCAACAAGACAGTGGGTTACACTGATTTCTAACTTAAACTAAGGCCCAAGTGGTGTAGGTTGGTGCAGAGGTCCAGGAGCTCATTCCAGGAATGTGCTGCTTGCATGTTACTGCTTCGCCATCACACAGGGAGTTATTCTCATCTGTGTGACCTGAATGGACCCTAGGCACATAGAGAAATCCACACCTCAGAGCCCAAGTCACATAAATTCCTTCTTCCATCGTCTTCTATTGAAGACAGAGTTGCAGAAATCTGCCTGTGTATGACAATCTATCGCAGTCTCCCAGAGTCCAGCCACAGTTCTGTTTCTATGGCAAAGGGAGGAGGACTTGGTCAGACACTACCAATCGCAGCCATAGCTCCAAAGTTGGAACAAGAGGTACAGAAAAGTGAAAATTTCCTTAAATTGTTTGTTTATCATTACTCTCATTTTCAAGTTTAGGAGGATTGGTAGAATCCTTAGAACACCAAAATCTTTAGAACGTATGAAATATGGGTTCTGAATAATAATATCAATAGTAGTTTCTAAGAATACTTTTAATTACCCTACTATGTTTTATGGTTATGTTTACTTCTTAACAAATTTGCAATTCTATTACAATTTTCCAGCTGAATCTGTTTTTCATATAATGTGTTTTCCAATTCTATTAAATTACTTAACCAATTATGTGCTAGATTAAATATGAACAACACAAAAATGCTTTATAAAAGTCATCATGTCCTATATATTTTGCATAAAGTGAACATGTTAATCACTTGAAATATTAGTGCTCTTTTTTTTAATATGCAATGTTTCACAAATTTGCATGACATCCTTGCACAGGGGCCATGCTAATTTTCTCTTTATTGTTCCAGTTTTAGTACATGTGCTGCTGAAGCAAGCACAATATTAGTGCTCTGAAGTGGCCTCACACCATCTGTGTCTGCCTAATAAGTATTAATTCAATTCTATATGTCCTGTAGAACTATAAATCTGTTAAGACTACGTTATCACTAGAAGTCTAGTTGTAAATTTCATAGCTGATTTATCAAGAATCATATTCATCGCATCCATGTGTGCAGAGAATAATTTTTTCAGCAAGTACTTAAGCAATTTTCTCTTTCACAACACACACATATGCAATTAGAATATGAAATGATGCTTTCATTAACCAATATGAAATTTAGTTTTGATGAAGTTCTGTCTTTTTTTTCCTTTCTTTGAAAATATTTGAGGGCCTTATCAACAAGTTTTGCTTGCTGTAGTTCCAAGGAAGGGGGGAATTGGGGAGATCTCAAGTTTTCATATGAAAGAATATTAGAAGAAACACTTTTTTCTTCTGTTGTCATTGTATACACGTCCAGATCTGGCAATTCAAACAGAACAGGTTTCTGTGATTTCTACATCTTTATTTCTTCTAATAATGAATTCTTAAGAACACTTTGTGTAAATTTGATTAACATGTACAGTTATCACAGTTAAACACTTGTAAAAATTGTACCTCATCCAAAACAAAACAAAACCCACATTGAAAGTTGTTAACTCATAGCCAAATCTTGGTGGAAAATCTTGCTGCCTTTGCCAACAGAGGATAAATTTCTTTTAAACTTCATTTCCCAATTAACTGTAAAGTATAATGACATAAAATATGAACTTTCCTGATACAATTATGATCCGATCTCAAACATCAGATGGGCCACCAGTGAGCAGGACAGTAAAAGGCTGGCTGGTTCCCAGTCAACACAGACCCTCATTACACCCTTGTCACTAGCTGTCACTCAACTTAATTGTCTGGAGTATTTTCCACAACCTGGAAAGTTCTTGTTTAGAATGTATGTGTTGCACATATTTGTAGGTTTCATACTACTCTATCTAAACATATATTTTGGTGAACATTCAATTATTTTACAATACACTAATAGAGGCATGAAATTTGAAAAGCATCAGATTAGAGAGAGATTTGAGTCTAAAAAGTCTCTTGATGGGGAATATGTCCAGTGAGGAAAAAAAGAGGGAGAGAGAGACAAGAAAGCAGAGGCTGAAGAAGTGGGAGGAAGCCAGCCTAATGGTGAAATAAGTGTCCTATGGAGACGAGAAGATGGCATCTAGGTGCAGATGGTCATTGCCCAGGCAGGCATGAAGGCCAATCTACAGACAGGAGGGAAAAGTAGAAGGCTGGTTTGTGACTTGGTTTACCTTATTGATGTGGGAATGGAAATTTGTGGCAGCTGCACCTGGTGACTTTTGTTTTTCTCATAAAACATGAAGTCATGCATTGAGTGTAAATGAAATGAATAGATGACCACCCCCACATTTGGAAATGGAAAGAGGGGTGTCTGAAGATGCAAAGAAGTTTGCTCTTCAGTGTTGAGGACTTGACTAATTCCCTATTTATGAACACTTAGGAAGCAGTCCTGATTCAGAATTTCTAAATCTGATGACAACTAGTGGATTTGCTAGTGCTTTGGAAATTGGCCACCTTGGTTCATCCAGATCAACTCTCCCTTTTAAGTTCTTTTTTTTTCCTACCTGATATTCAAATAATAGATCTTTTTACTTACTTTTATGCCTAATTCACAGTGTGCTAAAGAAACTTGTTTGTAATGTGAAGTGGTTTTTTTCCCAAATATGTACCAGTAAAATCTGAAAATACAATAAGCATAATTTTGGATTAAATTCAGCTTTGTATTAAATTTAGAATAAAAGAAAAAAATTAATTTGAAGGTTGTTTATGAAATCATTAATGATACTGAGCATTTAGAAAAGTAAATGATTATAAATAATGTTTTAAGAAATGTATAAAATATGATGCAACCCCCCTACCACCACCACCTTTGTTTTGTACTAGGGCTTGAATCCAGGGGCACTTAACTTCCTGAGTAGCTGGGATTACAGGTGTGCACCAACACACTCAGGTAATACAACCCTACTTAAAAACAAAAAAACAATATCCACAAAACAGATAAAATTTAAAAGCAATTTTCTATTTTACTGATAATTAATATGCACTTAAATATGATACAATTTGATGTTTTCTTCTGGCTATTGTACAACAGTTTGTGTCAGAACAACATTACTGTTAAAAGCAAGTATAAGACCAAACTTAAGAATTAAAAGCAAGAACATCAAAGCAAACAGGGTAGGGCTGGGGTTGTGGCTCAGAGGTAAAACACTCACCTAGCACATGTGAGGCCCTGGGTTTGATCCTCAATACCACATAAAAATAAACAAATAGAATAAAGGTATTGTGCCCAACTACAACTAAAAAATAAATATTGAAAAACAAACAAACAGGGTGGCAGGCATTTGATGGACCAAGATTTTAGAACCCAGGGGTGTTTAACTTCCTTTTTCTTTTGGAGTATTTGCTCATTTGCCTCATAGTGCATAGAGGTCACCTATGTGACGTCATTGTCACCTAGAGATGTCAATCTCAAGGTCTGAAGAGGAAACTTGAAGATAAGAGTTTTTAACATAATTAGAATTAAGGAACTATACTTTCATATATTCTGCTTCTTTTCAGTCAATGGTTTTTTACAGACAACTTTTCCTTTTTAGTTAGGCTGCTGGTCATTCCATCAGATGACTCTAGCAAAGTCTATTCAATCTGTCCATTTTGTTGGATTCCAGTTTGTACGATTATAAGCATGGCTTCAGTGAATTGCAGTGGTTATTGTATTACTTCCCTATTCGAATATCTTTCTAGAATACATTCCTACAAGTGCTGAGTCAAAAAGCAGATGCAAGTCAGGTGTGATGGTACAGGCCTGAATCCCAGCAGCTTGGAGACTGAGGCAAGGAGGATATAGAGTTCAAAACCAGCCTCAGCAAAAGCAAGGTGCTAAGCAACTCTGTGAGACCCTGTCTCTAAATAAGATACTAAAAATAGGGTTAGAAATGTGGCTCAGTGGTTGAGTGTCCTTGAGCTCAATCCCCAGGACCAAAAAAAGAAAAAACAAAACAAAACAAAACAAAACAGATGCCATTCCAGGGTTTAACCACATATTGCCAGTCTCTACTAAAGGAATATAAGCATGTTCTTCTACCATAGTACACATGTCCGTCAGCATAAGAGTATATTTTTTGATAGTTTAAAATGTTTTCCTTTTTATTGGCATATTATAATTATATATAATGGTGGGATTTGTTAAAATATATTCATATGTATATATATGAATATACATACATATGAATACATTTTATATGCATAGAATAAAACAGTATAATTTGATCAATTTCATTCCCAAGTACCTCCTCTTGATGTCCTTCCTATATTCCACTGGTCTCCCTTCTATTTTTTAAAGTTGTTCTAATTAGTTATACATAACAGTAGAATGCATTTTGATACATTGTGTATACAAATGGAGCACAACTTCTCATTTCTCTAGCTTTACATAGTGCAGAGTCACAACAACAGTGTAACCATACCTGAATATAGGGTAATAATATACTGTCCTTCTCATCCCCATAGCCCTACCCCTCTCCTTACTGCCCTCTGCACAGTCCTAAGTTCCTTCATTCTTCCCTAACCCCACCCCAAGCTCCACTATGGATCAGCATCCACCTATCAGAGAAAACATCTGGCCTTTAGTTTTTTTTTTTGAGATTGGCTTATTTGACTTAGCTTGATATTCTCTAGTTCCATCCATTTACCTGCAAATTCCATAATTTCATTTTTCTTTAGGGCTGTGTAATATCCCATTTTTATATGTAGCACATTTTCTTTATCCATTCATCTGTTGAAGGGCATCTAGGTTGGTTTCATAGTTTATCTATTGTGAATTGAGCTGCTATAATATTGGTGTGTATGTGTCCCTGTAGTATGTTGATTTTAAGTACTTTGGGTATAAACCGAGGAGTGGGATAGCAGGGTCAAATGGTGGTTCCATTACAAGTTTTCTGAGGAATCTCCATACTGCTTTCCAAAGTGATTGCACCAATTTGCAGTCCCACCAGTAATGTATGAATGAGTGTACCATTTCCTACACATCCTCACCATCACTTATTATTGCTTGTATTCTTGATAATTGCCATGGAATGAAATGAAGTAGTAGAGTAGTTTTGATTTTCATTTCTCTTATTACTAGAGATAATGAACATTTTCCATAGGTTTGTTGATAGATTCTATTTCTTCTTTTGTGAAATGTCTGTTAAGTTCCTTAACCCATTTATTGATTGGATTATTTATTTATTGGTGTTAAGTTTTTTGAGTTCTTTATATATCCTGGAGATTAATGCTCTATCTGAAGTGCGTGTGGTAAAGATTTTTTTCCCATCCTGTAGGCTCTTTCTTCTCATTATTGATTGTTTCCTTTGCTGAGAAGAACCTTTTTATTTTGAATCCATTCCATTTATTGGTTCTTAATTTTACTTTTTGTGCTTTAGGAGTCATGTTAAGGTAACCAGGTCCTAAGGGACATGATAAAGACTTGAGCCTAATTTTTCTTCTATTAGGCCTAAGGTCTTTGTTCTAGTACCTAAATCTTTGGTCCACCTTGTGTTGATTTTTGTTCAGGGTGAGAGATAGTGGTTTAATTTAATTTTACTACATATGGATTTGAAGTTTTCCCAGCACCTTTTGTTGAAAAGGCTATCTTTTCTCCAATGTATGTTCTTTGTGCCTTTGTATGGTGTGAGATAACTGTATTTATATGGGTTTTTCTCTGTGTCTTCTATTCTATACCCCTGGTCGCCGTGTCTATTTGTGCCAATACCATAATTTTTTGTTACAATGGCTCTGCAGTATAGTTTAAGCTCTAGTATTGTGATGCATTCTGCTTTACTCTTCTTGCTAAGGATTGGTTTGGCTATTCTGGGTTCCTTATATTTCCAAATGAATTTCATGATTGTTTCTTCTAGTTCTATGAAGAATGTCATTGGGCTTTTAAATAGGAATTGTATTAAATCTGTGTAACAGTTTGGGTAGTATGGCCATTTTGACAATATTAATTCTGCCTATCCAAGAGCATGGGAGATCTTCTCATCTTCTAAGATCTTCAATTTCTTTCTTTAGTGTTCTGTAGTTTTCATTGTAGAGGTCTTTCACCTCTTTTTAGATTGATTCCCAAATATTTTATTGTTTTTGAGGCTATTGTGAATAGGGTAGTTTTCCTAATTTCTCTTTCACAAGATTTATCACTGATGTATAAAAATACATTTGATTTATGGGTATTGATTTTATAGTCTGCTACTTTGCTGAATTCATGTATTAGTTCTAGAAGTTTTCTGGTGGATTTTTTTGGATCTTCTAAGTATAGAATCTTGTCATCAGCAAATAGTTAAGTTTGAGTTCTTCTTTTCCTATTCATCTCTTTAATCTCTTTCGTCTGTCTGATTGCTCTGGCTAGGGTTTCAAGAACTATGTTGAATAAAGTGGTGAAAGAGGGCATCCCTGTCTTGTTCCAGTTTTTAGAGGGAATGCTTTCAATTTTCTCCATTTAGAATGATGTTGGCCCTGTGCTTAGCATACATAGCTTTTGCAATGTTGAGTATGTTCCTACTATACCTAGGTTTTCTAGTGTTTTGAACATGAAAAGGTGCTGTATTTTGTCAAATGCTTCACTTATCTATATATATTGAGATGATCATATATGGTTGTCTTTAAGACTCTTCTTTGAGTCTTTTGATATAATAAATTGCGTTTATTGATTTTCATATGTTGAACCAACCTTGCATCTCTGAGTTGATCATGGTGCACTATCTTTTTAAGATGTGTTTGCATGCAATTTGACAGAATTTCATTGACAATTTTTGTATCTGTTTTCATCAGGGATATTGGCTTGAAGTTTTCTTTCCTTGATGTGTCCTTGGTTTTGGTATCAGGGTGATACTAGCCTCATAGAGTGAGTTTGGAAGGGTTCCCTCCTTTTCTATTTCATGGAATAATTTGAGGGGTGTTGGTATTAGTTCTTCTATGAAGGTCTTGTAGAACACAGCTGAGAATCCTTCTGGTCCTGGGCTTTTCTTGGGTTGGTAGGCTTTTGATGGCATCTTCTATTTCATTGCTTGATATTGATCTGTTTAAATTGTGTATGTCTTCCTAATTCAGTTTGGGAAGATCATATGTCTCTAGAAATTTGTTGATGTCTTTGAGATTTTCTATTTTATTGGAGAATAAATTTTCAAAATAGTTTCTAATTATCTTCTGTATTTCAATAGCATCTGTCGTGATATTTCCTTTTTCAGCACTAATTTTAGTAATTTGAGTTTTCTCTCTCTCATTCTCTTTATTATCGTGGCTAAAGGTTTATCAATTTTACTTATTTATTCAAAGAAGAGGTTTTTGTTTTGTCAATTTTTTCAACTGTTTCAACTTTATTGATTGCAGGTTTATTTTAATTATTTTCTGTCTTCTACTGCTTTTGGTGTTGATTTGTTCTTCTTTTTCCAGGGCTTTGAGATGTAATGGTAGGTCATTTATTTGTTGATGTTTTATTCTTTTAATGAATGAGCTTAATGCAATGAACTTTCCTTTTAGCACTGCCTTCATAGTGTCCCAGAGATGTTGATATGTTATATCGGTGCTCTCATTTACCTCTAAGAATTTTTTTATCTCCTCCCTGATGTCTTCTGCTATCCATTGTTCATTAAGTAGCATATTATTTAGTCTCCAGGTGTTGGAGTAGCTTCTATTTTTTTATTTTATCATTGATTTTTTATTTCATTCCATTATTATCTGATAGAATGCAGGATAGTATCTCTATTTTTTTTATTTGCTAAGAGTTGCTTTGTGGCATAACATATGGTCTATTTTAGTAGGGAAGGATCCATGTGCTGCTAAGAAGTCATATTTGCTCAATAATGGATGAAATATTCTGTGTATGTCCATTAAGTCTTAATCATTGATTGTATTATTGAGTTCTATAGTTTCTTTGTTTGGTTTTTGTTTGGAAGATCTATCCAATGGTGAGAGAGCTGTGTTAAAGTCACCCAATATTATTGTTTTGTGGTCTATTATTGATTTTTGAAATTGAGAAGGTGCTTGATGTACATAGACACTCCCTTGTTTGGGGCATAAATATTTACAATTGTTGTGTCTTGTTGACATATGATTCCCTTAAGCAGTATGAAATGTCTTTCTTTATCCCTTCTGATTAACTTTGGTTTGAATTCTACTTTGTCTGATATGAGGATGGAAACCCCTGCTTCTTTACACAGTTCATGTGAGTGATATATTTTTGCCCAAACTTTCACCTTCAGTCTGTGGATATCTTTTCCTAGGAGGTGAGTCTCTTGAAGAAGGCATATTGCTGGGTCTTTTTTTAAAATCCAATCTGCCTATCTATGTCTTTTGATTACTGAGTTTAGGCAATTAACATTCAGGGTTATTATTGAGATATGATTTATAATCCCAGTCATTTTGGTTTATTTTGGGTTTTTAACTTATTTCTCCTTCAGCAAAATAGTGTATTAAATTTTTTCCTCATTTGTCCAAATTTTAGCTGGAATAATTAATAAAACTTTTCTTTTTTGCTTATAACTACACTTAAAAGGTGAAATTGAATATCTTATTTTTAGTGTTTCCTTGCTTGCTCATGTTGTCCATTTAAAAAATGAAGATGTTCTTTTTATCAATTTATAAGAGTTGTTCATATTTATTTGGGATGATAATTTTATGTCATATATATGACAATTATGTTTTTAAGTTTGCCATTTGTTTTTAATTTGTTTGTGATGGACTATGTAGAAATTTTAAATTGCGTGTATGTACATGTGAGTGTGCATACATGTGTGTGTGTGCTTGCATGTGCATTATAGTTTGGATTTTGATGTTCCCTAGAGACGTCTTGATTCCTGGGATGGTGCTATTGGGAGGTGGTGGAGACTTTCAGAGGTGGGGCCTGTGAGGTGTCCTAAGTCATTAGGGGCATGCCCTTGAGTGACAGCAGAACCCTTGCCCTTCCCACTCAGTTTTCTTTTCTTCTCAACCATGGAGGGTGGTTTGGCTCTACAGTATGCTCCTGCCTGATGTGTTCCCTCACCCAATTTGGGGTCAAACCCAGTCACAGACTGGAACCTCCATAACCATGAGCCAAAATAAATCTTTTATCTTTATAAATTGATTATTCCCGGTATGGTGTTAGGATGATGGAAAGCTAACACAGTGTGTTTGCTGGGTAACTTCTTCACAGTTAAGAGAGGACAGGGAGAGTGTGGAAACTGCTCAGCCACGCAAGGAAGAGGAAAATATAGGGGAGAGACAGGGGTGACAGTGGTGGGGACAAAAGTAGAGAAACTTTTGGAAGAGGGAGGAAAAGTCTGTGAGTGTGCATACATGTGTGTGTGTGCTTGCATGTGCATTATAGTTTGGATTTTGATGTTCCCTAGAGACGTCTTGATTCCTGGGATGGTGCTATTGGGAGGTGGTGGAGACTTTCAGAGGTGGGGCCTGTGAGGTGTCCTAAGTCATTAGGGGCATGCCCTTGAGTGACAGCAGAACCCTTGCCCTTCCCACTCATTCTGGGGTTTTATACTGACAAGAAATTTCCATCCTTTAGAAAGCTCTGTATTTCTCCTGATCCTTTCCCCAAGTTTACCTCTTTAAGACCCTGCAGCAAGCCACAGGAGCTTCCATCAATGACTTGGAACTGGGAGAATCCCCAATGTGTTCTCAGAGTTTCAATTTAAAAGGAAAAGTGTGATTGGATTGATTAAGGAGAATCTTACTGTGCATAGAGAAAAATACATAGGCAATTACAAGTTACTTCCCGTTGTCCAGCATCTGAATATGCATATGAGGAGGGAGGCCTTCCTTGGAGAGTTGGAGAAAGGGCTCGGGTTCATATTACAGAAGCTAAGCACCGTGCATACGTTTTCTTTTGTTTTTGTTTTTTTTTTTCCCCTCCACTCTGGCTGTTAGAAGGATCTGTGATGTAAGCTTGGCCAATCAAAGGTGTCCATTTGGGATTCTGATTCTACAACAAATGCCAGAAAAAGCGGGGGAAATAGGTCTAGGATAACAATATACTCCTATTAATACTTCTATTTAACATCATATAGGCTAAAAATCCTACTCAGCACAATGATACAAGAAAAAAATAAGAGGATAAGAATTAGAAAAGGAATAAATGAAACATTATTACTTGCAGATGATGTAATTATCTACACGGAAAATTCAAAAGAATCCACTGACAAATTGTCAATGTTAATAAGAGTTTAGCAAGATTTCTAGATGTAATATCAATATAAAAAGATAATTGGATTTCTATTTAACAGAAAAAAATTAGTAGTGTAAAATAATCACTCAGAATAAATACAAGAAAATATGTGCAAGTTCTTTGTTCAGAATATTACCAGTCTTTATTGAAGAACTTCAAGGAAATCTAAGTATAAGGAGAGATATAACCTCATTTGTGTAAAGAAAGATGAATGTGGGGAAAAAAGCATATCTGGTGAATTTTGCAAGAGGTTGTGGTTGAGGGGGCATAGAACACAAAAAGCTGAATTTAAAATTCACTTGCAAAAACAAAGATCAGTTGGGCATGGTGTCACACACCTGTAATTCCAGCTACTGAGGAGGCAGAGGCAGGAGGATCACAGGCTTGAGGCTAGCCTGGGAAATTTAGCAAGACCTTGCCTCAAGACTAAAAAATAAAAGGAGTTGGGGATGTAGCTCAGTGGTGGAGCACTTACCTTGCACGTGGAACACCCTGGTTTCAATCCCCGGTTGTGAAATCAAGTAAGTAAGAAACAGAGGAAGAAAGCAAGGAAGAAAGAAAAGAAAAGAGAGTGAGCAAAGGTCAAAGAGCACTTGACCATTCCTGAGGGAAAAACAGCAAGCCAGGGACATGCCCTATTGGAAATCAAGAATTGTTACCAAGCTATAGTGGTCAAGACAATGTTGGGTTGGCACAGGATAGACTGGCAGACCAGTGAGTCAGAATCCAGAACCCATAGGCAGATCTTGACATAAATGGAAATTAATGTAGGACAGAGCTAGCATTGTGGATCAGGGGGAAGGATGCCAGTTCATCTTTTAATCAATGATGACACCAAATATATATATAAATATATATCTCCCTACTTCACACCTAAAAATAAAATTAAATAAAACCTTCAGATATATAAAGGTTTTGTAAAACTTTTCAATGAAAATGAAATGTTGCTATGATCTCAGAGGAAGGATTTCTTAAGCAAGACACAAAAATCAGAAAACACAATGGAAATTTGCTGCATTAAAATTAAGAAATTCAGTTCACCATAGGAAGTTTAAAGGCAATCCAACTTGGGAGAGGACATTTGGAAATACAACCTGACCAAGAGCTAGCATCTTGTGTGCATGAAGAACTCCTATAAATCAACCAGGAAAAGACAGCTCAATAGAAAAATGGGTCAAAGGCATGAATGGTCATCTCACAGAAGAGCAGAAAGTGTGGCCTGTAAACACAGAGGAAGACACTCAAATGTATCGACAATCAAGGAAACCCAACTAAGGGCCTCTTGGAGCTGCTTTGTTGCACCCCCTAGCTTGACCCAAATAATAAAGCTGGATGCCACGCAGGGACATGCTCTATTAGAAATCAAAAATTGTTATCGAGCGCTGGAGCCATGGGAAAGCTCATCCCTGCTGGTGGGAATATCAATTATAGTCATTTTGGAAAAAATTCCCATTACTTAATCAAGTTGTGTATGCTCATTCTCTCTTGCTTAGAAGATTCGGCTTTTGATACAGACTCTCCATGAGTTCTTTCATAGGTGCATCAGAAGGCATGTACATACAATTAACAGCATTGTGAACTGGGGAGAAAAAGAAAAACCACTTTACTTCATCAAAAGTAGATATAAACAGAAAGATAAATCTGGCCAGTATATTGATATAAGAAATCAGTGTACGTGAACAAACTAGAGCTATTTCACATCGGCAGGTAATGACAGAGTCAATGAAAAGAGCATGTCACAGAGGAACACATGCAGCGTAATAGCATTACCATAAAGTTCAAACACAGGCAAAATTAACATGCTCTGTGTAGTCTGGGGACACAAACATGGTAAAACTCTAAGGAAAATGCAATCCAGGAGCTTAGTTCCTCCAAGATGAGGGCAATGAGGGAGAAGTAATCAGAAGAGTGTTCAAAGGCTTCAAAACAATGGCTCAGAAGTAGCTATAGAGGTGTTGATTTTTTAATCTTTAAATTGTACATACATTTTATGGGACACAATTTAATAAAGTGAAGCAGCACAGGTGGTTTGCAGTTCATTCCTACTGTAATATGATGCCAGAGGCACCTGGTTAACTAGTGTCCCACCTGGAGAAATGATAGTGATTGTATCTGTGTTGCTTGATCCCCTTTGGATTTGACAAGTTTCCCAAGTCTAGTTTTTCAGTCTTTCTATTCAGATTGTGTGAACCAACAAATGCCTTTCCTCATAGCTGTGAAGGGAAGTAACAGGATATTTTCAATGGAAGCAAGACTCGAGGTGAAGGTAGCTTCCCATATGTGGGGATATCCAAGCTTTGATTTGAATGAGTGGAAAAGAACAGGAGATGGGAGGGGAGGCCAAGGTCCAGGTTCCCTATGTTATGCTTCTCGTGATGCCTCTTCTGCCATGTGCTTTGGTTATCACTAGGCCCCAGCCTTTCTCCTCCCGTCAAGTCTCTTCAAATACATTAGACAAAGGTTATGTTACATTTTAACTCTTTTTATAAAATTTGTTTATTTCTTCTAATTTGTTATACATGACAGCAGAACACATTTCAATTCATAGTATACATCTAGAACACATTTTCCATGTCTCTGGTTGTCCACAAAGTGGAGTCACACCATTCGTGAATGTCATTGACTGCTGTTTTCTTGAAACCACACTCTTTTATTGGATTCTACTAAACCATATTTGCCTTATTTGTTTCTTCTTCCTCTTCCTCCTCTTCTTCTTCCTTTTTTTTTTTTAAACTGTACTTTATTATAGTCTTTGTTGTCTGATTTTCTCTTCTCTGCTCAAACTTGAAACATTATGTAACTTGACACCTCAATCCTAGCCTGGTCCCCTAACCCTTGTCTCAGCCTTCCACCCTACATAGGTGATCATAGAGCCTTTGAGATTGTCGCTGTGCTGATCACTCTCCATCTCAGGCATCTCTTCCAGGTGCAATTAGCTTAGGAGCCGAAAAGGAAGAAAACATGTTTTGCCACATGTCCACATGGCAAATTGTGATCATTCAATTGAAAAATATATGTGAATGATTAAGTGAACAATTATATTTCTATCTTGATGTTATTAGTTATTCTACATTGTATTTAAACCTGATTTGTTTTTCATTTTCTGTGGGAAAAATAAGCTATTTAAACTGTTCTTGAGGGTGGATATACTTTTAGACACAGAGTCACATTTTGATGGGTGCCCAAAGTGGAGAATTCTAATGCTGGGCCTGCTTTTCAGAGAAGAGACTTTTGATCCCAGGAGTGGAAGAAAACGAAAATTTCTATTGAACCATAAAATTATCCTGTTATCTTCTCTGGAACACTGCTCTGACCTACTTTTGTCACACGTGGAAATTTATTCTGCAAAAATTGTTCTAGCAAACACCAAAGAGACTTTCAGGGAAATTTAGAAGTGAGAAAGATTGAATGTTTCCCTCTGTAATTCAGTTATAGTTTGATTTAGGAAGAAAAGTATGAACATTGTTTTCAAGCAAAGACCATGTCCCTCAGAAATTTAGGTTTGGATACACAAGTAGAAGTAGAAGGGAATCCATAGTCCATGGGTTTGAAGGGAAAAGCAATCATGCTTGCCTTTATGGTAGAGCTCCCTTGAGCTAGCTGCAGGCATGCCCAGAAAGAAACGGTTCCCTTTTCATCCTTACAATTGAACTGGCCTTTAATATGAAAGATAAAATGCTCATTTGATTGAATATTCATCAAATGAAAAGCAAAAATCAAATTATTATAGCTATTAATGTTCACTCTACAGATAACCCCCAACCTCAAAAAAAAAAAACATTTTATTAAATCTTTATATGGGAGTGTTGCAAGTGGTCATAATATTCTCAGGCAAACACAGAATCTAATTTAATCCATCATAGGGCTGCATATTCCTGAGTGTAGTTCTTAGTGTTCCCAGGAAGAGGCACCTTCCTGGGAACAAGTCTTAAGCTCTGAGACTCTTGAGCCTGAGGACCCTGGGTCTCCGAAGCTTTTGGCAATAGGAAGAATAAAGTGGAGTTGTACTGGCTGGAGAGGCCCCAAAACAAGGCAGGAAAAGGAGGTGAAGAGGGGCCCCCTGTTGGTCTTCACAGCAGTAATGGAGAAGGCTTTGTGGATCACGTTGTTGATGACAGAAGATGCCTGGAAATCATGGTGTAAATGACAGGGAGGACTTTGCAGGCAAGTTATTCATGAATCTTATTAAGTCAAGAATTTACAAATCAGGGGATGTTCATTCACTAACAGTTTCTAAATATCATGTTCTCAGTATTTTCATTGGAAGTATTTTTGTTAATTCTTTCTACACATAGTGTGCTAAGACTTTGAGATGCAAAGATGTGAAGACCTGGATGAATCTGGTGTCATCTTTGGAATACATGCCACTTCTCTCAAATGTCAGTGGTTGACAGGGGTTGTGGATCAGATCACCTGGAAATACCTGATTTGAAAGAATGGAAATATCCTAAATTGTTTATTGACAAATTATATATATGTATATGTATATATATATATATAATATATACATATATATTATATATATACATATATATATATATATAACAACATGAAAACATGACAAAGTTGACATTTGTTATGAAAATTCAAATTCTCTATTTTCTTAGAAAGGGTTATCCATATCTTCATTGAGGTGACTCCAACTCAGGGCCTCGTGTGCTAAGCAAGTACTCTCCCATGGAGGTACACTCCCCAGCTTCTTCAGAAGACTTAAAAGGTATGGATTCCTAGGATGGAAGTCCTAATTGATAACTACATTTAAATCCTCTGTAATGTCAACAGCTTAATTTCAAAAACTAAAAGGCAATACAAAGATTCATGATGTATTGACTTCTTAAAATTTTCAAATTTTCAATGAAAAGCAAATGAACCAAAGAATGTGAAAAGTTGAGGGAAACATTTGCAATATATATGGCAAAGGTTGAATGTACCTAATAACGGAGTGTCACATGAATAAGAAAAAGAGCAACACCAGATAAAATCACACAATAGGAGGTTTATGTGTTAGAAGAAACACAAATGATCAATATACCATAGAAAAGTGCTCAAACTACTTGTTCAAATCTGAACACAAGTGTTGCAGTATGGATAGGAAGAGTGCCCTGAGAAGCTTCTATGATAGACAATGCAGGAATGTTCAGAGGTGAGATGATTAGATTATGGGAACTGTAACCTCATGAGTGGGTTAATCTACATATGGGGGGAGTGGCTAGAAGTAGATCACTGGAGGTGTGCCCTTGGGGACTGTCTTGTCCTCTGCTCCTTGCTCCTTCTCCACTTGCCAGCTGCAATAAGCTGAGTACCTTTCCTTCACCATGTCCTCTACTAAGATGTTCTGTCTGAAACCTCAGCCCCAAATAACCTTTTCCTCCTCTAAATTGTTCATGTCTGTGACCAAAGTTATTTTGGTCATAGAAATTAAAAGCTGACCAACACAATAAGATTCCTCCTACAAGTGGTTATTTTGCAGAAATCCCTGGAAAGGCACCAGTGCCTCCCTGGAGCCAGGGATCTTGTAGTCTTTATGCCTCAAGTGACCAATTTTTCACCAACTCCTGTACCCCCAAGGGTTCCCTAACCCATTCTCTTCTCTTTAGCTCCATTGACACCATCTTGGTATAAGCCATCTCTCTTCCAGACCACTGTATTCACTGCTGGAGGAGGCTACCCACATCCACCTGGTCGCCCTCAAACATTTTCCAACCTGAAGCCAAACTGTTTATTTTCAAAACATAAATCTTACATGAATCTCTTGCTTAAAATATTTCAATGACTTCCAACTCTTTTCTGGATAAAGACTAAAATCCATAAGTAAGTATTGCCAGTGGAATATATGAATAAATGATATTTTTTCTCAAATGCCAGTTTAACACGAACTACAACTCCCTGTGTGACTGGGCTCTTCCTTTCTTTCCAGCTCTATCATAGCACTGAATTGTACATGGCTTTCTGCATACCATCCATGTTGGCATTTCTTCTGTTCCTGGAACATCAACAGTTCCTTTGCATATGCTGTTTCTCTACCTAGAGTTCTTTTAACTCCTAACCTAGCCCTCATCTCTGCTCCCTTGATTAGGCAATTTGTAGATCACTCAGCCATCATTCTTTCAGAGAAGTTTTCCCTGGCTTCTTAAGATCCCCACTTAATTATCATGTTTAGGTACTCATTGCACTGATTCACCATTATAGTACTTACCACAGTGGTACGTTTACATTTACTCATGATCTTATGACTAATGTCTGTCAACTAGAATGTAAATTCCATGAGGCCAGGACCAAAGCTGTTTTCACTTGTCATTATATAAGAAATATTTTTGGATAAATCAATAAATTATGAATGAATAGCACCAGATTCAAATAAATATGCATAGAATATAGAATCAATGAAAGTATAAACTTTTTTTCCCTTTCAGATTATTAAAGAGTGGCAAAACTAATAATAACCTTCCTTTCTGAAAGGCAGTTTGTGCCTTATACACACATATAATCCCATTTTTAGCAATATTGCTAAAGCAGATCATTAGAGAAACATCAGGTTAAACAAATTATGGTAACTCCACATAGCAAGATGCTATCCAATTTAAGAAATGTCAATATATGTTGACATAGTGAGCTCCATGATAGGCTTCAAGTGAGAAAATCAAATAAATATAGGATGACAGATGACATTTTGATAAAAAAAAAGTGTGTGTGTTCCTTTCTCTGTGGTGTACAAATGCATAGGAAAGATCTGAAAGGAAGTGCTGGGGATATGGTTCAGTGGTTGAGTGCCCTGAGTTCAATCCCCAGTACCAAAAAAAAAAAAAAAAAAATCTAGGTGTGGTGGCTCAGGAGGCTGAGGCAAGAGGATCCCAAGTTCAAAGCCAGCCTCAGCAAAAGTGAGGCACTAAGCAATTCAGTGAGACCCTGTCTCTAAATAAAATACAAAATAGGGTTGGGGATAGCTCAGTGGTCAAGTGCCCCTGAGTTCAATCCCTGAAAAGACATTAATAAAATGTTAATGATAGTAATGTCCAGGTGTTTACATTACGAATAAATTTTCATAGTTATCTGCAATATAATGCTCAAGTTTTGCATTCATAATCAGAAAAATGCATATTTTCAATGAAAAATATTTTAAAATGTATCTTTCCTCATTATCAGGTGCACATTAAAAATTTTTTTTGGTCCATATAACTCTGCAGAGCTATATTTAGAAAACAAACTCAAAGATAACTTGCCTTCCTTCACAAAATAAAGCACTCTTACTCCTGGTAACTGGGACTGCAGTCTTCACCTACACACACTGAGAAGTTTGACTTCTTTTGTAAAGGACTCATTTGGGGGTAGGCAACTGTACCTGTAAGAATGTTCTTTTTTTGGAACAAGAATCTATCTTTATAAAATGACAAGAATTTCTTCTGCTACCCTTAACATTATTAATGTGAAGTATAATGCCCGGGGCATAGCAGGAACTTAAATGCTTAATGAATTATGAGCTCTTTAAGATAATTATAATTTTCCCCTACAGGTTCACTCTATGATTGAATGAAGCTCCCCAACTCCCTAAATTGTCTTCATTCATTGGGGGGTTTCCAGAATAAGACACATCCAGTTCTTCCTGCTCATGCTGTCTAGTCATTAATGCCCCTCTTAAAAGACTCACAGTAATCTAGAAAAAGGCTGATTAGTAAAGAGAAGCAAAGTGCTATTATACTGTTTCATAAAAATTTCATATTGCCCAAATTTATATTACCTGTTGTTGTCTCTGTTGTTAACATCACCATCTTCAGTATTAGGGATTGAACCCTGGGGTGCTTTGCCACTGAGCTACATCCCCAGCCTTTTAAGTTTTTATATGGGGTCGGGATCTCACTAAGTTGCCATGCTGTCCTTGAAATCGGCAACCTCCTCTCTCAATCTTTGAGTAGCTGGGATTACAGGTATGGATGTGTGATGGTCCATAAAATAAGCATGGCATATTATAAACCATCGTAAATACTGTAAGTTAAAACTCATTCAGAAGTCTTTTGCATAGAAACCATTCCCAAGTAAAACTTCCTCCATGTGACCTGATTAAAAATATTGGTCAACTACATTGAGGCAAAATTTGCATATAATAAAATTCACCTATTTAATTGTACAATGAGTTTTGGCAAGTCTATACAGTTACTCCTCAATTTATTACAGATCACATCATTGTAAGTTGAAATTATTATAAGTTGAAAATGCATTTTCTACACTTACCATCATCTTGGCAAAGCCACACAGTGTGCTATAGAGTATCAGTTGTTTCCCCTCATGACTAGGAGCTAATGCTGCCTGCTACTGCCTAGCACCAAGGGGAAATGTGGTACCGTATGTCATTTGCCCTGAAAAAAAGATCAAAATTCAAAATTCTAAGTATAACTTCTGTTAATGTGCATCATTTTGCTCTTAAACCACAGTAAAGTGGAAAGATTATAAATGGAATTACTGTAAGTTGTGGAATATACAGTCATGTATGTAGTCATGATCCCCATCAAAACACAGAATGGATCCACCACCCAAAGTTTCCTCATGCTCATAGGAAGTGAATCCCTTTCCCCACCTTGAGACCCACATCATCTATTAAAAATATTCCCTTTTCTCTTTTGAATTACCTTAGTTCCTCTGTCAGATATCAAATGATCACATATGTGGTAGACTGTGTGGTAGTTAATTTTAGGTATCAACTTGAAAATGAATGGTCAGATAAAATATTATTTCTGGCTGTGTCTTTGATGCTGTTTCTGGGGGGAAAAAAAAGCAGTATTTGAATCTGTAGGCTGAATAAAGAAGATCCACCTTCACCAATGTGAGTGGGTGTCATCCAATCTGTGAGAACTCAGTAGAATTCTCAGTGCACCCCAGAGGGATGAATTCTCTCTGTTCTCCCGCTGGGATGGCTATCTTCTGCTCTTGGATACTGGAGCTCCACTTTCTTGAGTGTTTATTTTTTAGGGCTTATACCAGTGTTCCCCATCCCCACTGAGTTCTCAGGCCTTGACCTCAGAGTGTAAGTTAGCTCTCCTGAACTGAACTGTCTATACCACCAGCTTTCCTGTTTCTTGAACATTTTCAGACAGCTGAAATAGCCTTAGTAATTACATTAAATAATCCTCATAGCAAATCTCTATATTTATATGTGTGAGGTTTGTGGAATACACAGATAACACACTCACATACACATAATCATATATACATACAATTGGTTGTGTTTCTCTGGAGATAGTCTATTTGCAGACTCTTTACTGTGTCTCATTGATCTCCAATTTTTACTTATGCTAATACTGCACTGTGTTGATTTTAGCTACTCTAACACCTTTACATTTCCACATAAATTTTAGAGTCAGTTTGCCAATTTCAATTTAAAAATTTCTCTTGGGATTCTGTTTGTGTTGAATTTATAGATAAATTTCTGGAAAATTAATACATTAACAATATCAAGTCTTCTGATGCATTAGCATTGTGTATTTCTCCCTTTGTTTTGGTCTACTTTAATTTCAACAATGCTTTGTGATTTTCGATATATAGGGCTTATACAGAATCTGTTGCATATACTTAAGTGTTTCATGTTGTTTAAATGCTACTGTAAATTGTATTTCCAGTTGTATGTGCTAGTTTATAAAAATATAATTGATTTTCATACATTGATCTTATATCCTACTTTTCTGTAGCATTCATTTATTAACTCTAAAAGTATTTGTAGATTACTTAGTTTTGTATATAAATGTCATCCACAATTAAAGATGGCAATTTGCTCTTTCCTTTCCAGCTATATACAACTTATTTATTTATCATAATTGAAATAGCTGAGATGCTCTGTGCAATGCTAAATGTGAACTGGCATGCTTGCCTTTATCTTAAAAGGAGCATGTTTAGTCTTTTAACATTAAGTACAATGTTAGTGAAAGATTTTTGCTGATGATTTTTATCATGCTCAGGAATTTTCCTTTTCAATATCCTCAGTTTTCTCTCATAATGAGCATTATATTTCTTCCAATGCTTTTTATGCATCTATTGAAATCATCATATTCTCTTCTTTTTTAGCATATAATCAGGGGAATGGCATTGGTTAATTTTCAAGTGTTAAACTGATCTTCCATTCTTGGGATAAACCACACTTGGTCATGATGTATCATTATTTTTAATAGATTGCTCTAGTCAATTTGCTAATATCTTAAGAATTTTTGTATCAATATACATAAGAGATAATGGGACTTATAGTATTCTCTTATAATATCTTCTCCAGATGTAATATCAGGGAAATGCTAACTTCATAAAATGTATTAAGAAGTGTTTTCTCTTTTCCTTTCAAGAAAAGTTTATGTAGAATTGGTGTTATTTTATCAAGTGTTTGGTTAAATTCACCACTGAATCTATATGAGCTTGGTATTTTCTTGTGGAATTGTTTTTAACCCTCAGTATACTTCCTTTATTAAATATGGGGAGAGTCAGATTATTTCTCTCTGTGTGTGTGTGTGTGTGTGTGTGTGTGTGTGTTGCTGGGGATTGAACCTAGGACCTTGTGCATGCTAGGCAAGCACTTTACCACTAAGTCACATCCCCAGGCCCAGATTATTTATTCTTTAGTGAACTTTGGTAACTTGTCTCGGAGTAAATTTTATCTTTATCAATTTATATACTGTATATAATTTTATAAAAACTTTATTGATATAATTTACATAATTTATCTATTTAAAATGTAAAATCTATTGGTTTTTAGTATATTAACAGGGTTATGCAATCATCACTGCAATAAATTTTGGAGCATTTTTATTACTTCAAAAAGAAATTTCTTTACTTCCTGCATGCTTTAGCAGTCACCACACCCCCGCCCCCAAACTCTGGGTCCCACCAATCTGTCTCCATAGATTTGCCTTTCATGGAAATATCATGTAGAGGAATCCTATACTATGTGGTCTTTTGGGATGATTTATTTCACCAGCATAAAGTTTTCAATGTTTATTCACATGGTAGCCATCTCAGACCACATTGCTTTTTATGGAAAAATAATATTTCAGTATAAAGATATACAGTGTTTCATTTACCCATCATCAATTGATGAACATTTGGGTTATTTCTACCTTTTGACTACTTCAGACAATGTTGCCTCAGTGTACAAGTTTTTGTGTAGATACATGTTTTCTTTTTTCTTGGGTATATACCTAGGTATACACATAGTGGAACTGGTGGGTCATACAATAAATCCATATTTAACCTTTGAGGAACTGCCAGACTGTTTCTCAAAGTGGCTACACCATTTTACATTCTCCCACTAACAACGTATGTGTGATCCAATTTTTCCATATTCTCGCCATGTCTTGTTACTGTATGTCTTCTTAATTACAGTCATCCCAGTATTGCAGAATGGCATCTCATTATGGTTTGGGTCATTTGTATATCTTTAAGAAAAGTCTTTCCAAAGTCTCTGCCCATTTTTAATATTAGATCTTGGTCTACTTATTGATGTAAGAACTCTATATATTCTAGATACAAGTTGCCTATCAAATATATGAGTTGTAAATATTTTCTCCCATTCCATGGCTCTTTCACTTTCTTGGGTGTTATAATTGATTTGTATCATAAATATAAGGCTTTCAATTTCTTCTAGCATTATATCCAACAGATTTTAATTGAGAGTATCTTTATTTTGACATACATTTGAGTGAATTTTGTCATTCAATACATTTGCTTTTTCTAAGCTTTATGTCAACCAGAGATTTATTAAGTGACGCTTCATTCTCATGTGATTTATTGAATAAAATGTAAATAATACAAAGCTTTGTGGAATATCATAAACATATCCCTCCAGATCAATGTCAATAGTCAAGAAACTAATGAATTGAAGACTTTAGGCACTAAAATAATTGTCCTAACTTTATGACTTTGCCCTCCAGCTGGTATTCCCTAAATTTGACCTGTCCCCGCAGATCCATTTACATGACAAAACTGGAGCAGAGACTGGAGGCTTATGGAGAGGAACACAGTTTGCCCTGGACATGGGACTTTCCTACCAGGATAGAGTGTATCACTTATCCTTTGATATCTTGCTTAAAAACTTCGAATTGCTCCCCATGATAGCTCAGGTGAAATGATAGCTCGGGTGAAATTCCAACTCTTCACTGTGACTTAATGTCCTCTTGGTCTGGCTCCTGCCTACGTGTTGGTCTGCTCATTACTCTCACTCTCTTTGCTCAGGCCATGCTGTCTTCTTTTCAGTTTTCCCCTTAAGGCCTTAAGGATTTTCACATGCATGTCCTTGTAATACTTCACTCATTTAAGACTAAATATCACTTCCTAAAGAAGTCTTTCCTGCCTCCCCCAATATAAGTTATGTTCTCATATTGTTCTTTATGGAGCCCCTTATGCTTTCTTTTCATGGTCCACATGACAGTTTACAATTAATTACTTGCTTTCATAATTAATGATTGCCCCCCAGTGACCTATCTGATTTGGGGCCCTAATATCCTATATTCTCACCTCTCTGCTCATGGGCTCTGTGCCTCTGACCTCAGAATCCCCATCACTGCGATGGGAATAAGAAGCTTAGTCCTCCCTTCCCAGTATCAAATCCATGTTGATGAGTCCTCTCAGACCTCAGGCTTCCTTCCTCTGCTGCTGTGTACCAGACAGCGGGGACTTTGGAGACACACTGTGTGGAAGAGGCCTTAAATTATAATTTATGTTCCACTCTGCTGGGAGCAGCAGGAAGGAGAGCATGTGTCCAACACGCTTGGGGTGTTGCTTACAGACTCCCTGACCTAGCACCGAAGGACCAACAGACCCACTGAGACTTGTGCAAAGAATGTGGTGATTTGAACAATGAATGGAAGACAACTTTGTGGCCATTCAGGGAAACGTGACCACCAAATGCTTCAATGTCTGTGTTTTATCAAACTTTGCCCTTCTCAGTAAGATAAATCCCTGAGACAGTTCCCAGGTAGCTTTGTGCCACTGGATAGCAATAATGTTCCACTCCTGTGAGAGTTTCTATGTCTCTTTATGACTTCTCTCTCATTACCTTCTCCCTTTCCCAAATCTCTGGAGAAGCCACCTTGCTTGACTCTCCTGAAAGGGGTGACTGACTTGTCTTCATTTCAGCACCAAAAATCCTATTGTCTTCATTTCAGCACCAAAAATCCTATGTCCTGGGAATCCTTCCAGTTCCAGGTGACTAGGACATTTGGTCACTGTACCTGAAGGTCCTTCCTTGTTACCTACCAGATGGCTCCCTCCAAGTAGAAACTCTTCTTTAATGTGATGAAGGTCCTGAGGGATACAGAGAGATTAATTCTCTCGGGAAAATTCCCATTCACTCACTCCAAGAAGCACCTGGAGTTCTTGGTAAATATACACCCAGATCTACCAATAATAAACACACAGCCTGGTTTGCCCATGACATTTCCTGTTGTCCCAGCATACCATGTGGGATTTAAACATTATCCATCCTGCTCCCACTACAGAAACATTCTGCTGTCATGGAGCTTAGAGAGTTACATTCAATAAGAAACCTAGTGATTCTTATTATTAGCAAAGTGTAGGGTTAGCACAGAATCTACTATATCAGAATTTGAGTTCCCAGGCAAATGATTTGTCCAAAACTAGGGGACAGTTACTTGCTTAAACAGGAACAATATGATTATGATGAGACTATGGCTTTAATTAGGGCTTAAATTCATTGTCCACAGTAGGATTTATTTGACTACTCATTACCTTCATATCATTATTATTATTATTCTGAGAATACAAAGCTGCAGAGCTTATACACACTGTCGTACTCTCTTCCTAACTATCCCTTTTTTCTTGAAACAAGGATTTCCACAAAGTGAGTGTATTTGAAACTATTTACCACTATTATCAACCCTACCATAAGCATCATTCCTTAAATAATTCACTTTCCATTATGTCTGAGGCAGAAGATGCTACTGACTTTTCAATGCAATCATAACCTGGCATCACAGTAGCTTTAGGACATCTTTAGCCCAGGAAACAAATTGTCCTGTTGTGTATGACCAGTTTGCTTTATAATTTGTGCCTTTATAATAATGTATAATAATGTCTTCTTGGGAGCATTTTTTAAATGAAAGAAGCATATACAGAATTTTAAATCCTTTTTATCTGTTCTATATCTGTGAGTTGTTCACCTGTCACTTATAATTAGTGGCCAGAACAGATGGTACAAAGTAAGAATTAGGTAATTTGATCATAAAACCCCCCTGCACTCCCCAAGAGAAAACTGTTCTACATTGGAGACTTATTTCATTTATCAAATAACTTTTTTACTCAGTGGAATATGTTGCAAGAAATTATGACATTAGATAAAAAGATATTTCCACATCAAGAAGTTTAAAAGATTAAGATGCTACTGAAATGTAAGTTAAAGGAATTCATAAATGTTTCAGGAAACATTAGAGTAGAATTATGGCTATAATTTGAGAAAGGCAGGCTCTGCAATAAAGTGAGATTCATTACGATGCCAAAATTATTTTTCAAACTTCTGACATATTTAGATCGAATTTTCATGCCAAGCCAAATAATTATGAAATTTAAAAATTGCTTGAAGGAATGCCTGCAATTTTATGCTAATAAGGATTTAACTTGGGAGAAAAAAACTTAATATTTTTTTCTGTATTAAAATTTTATGTTTTAAAACTTTCTTCCAAGTTCTCAAGGTGTGTGAGCATGATAAATTCCTATAAGCAGCAGCAGCAATAGGGACTTATGGTAAATACCTAAGCAAAGTTCCATTTGCTTATTATTTATTCAGTTAATAAATAAAACATGTATCCGTGCCAAGCACTGGGGTAGTTTCTGGGTGTGCAGCACAAGAGGACACACACTAGGTCTTTGCCTTCATGGAACCATCTTCCAAGGACAGAGACAGTCAACAGCAATGAATAAACAAAGTAATTTTATTCTGCACAGTCAAGGGTTAACTTAGCACGCTCAGTTTCTTTAAACCATGCACCAAAGAAAGTCCTGTCATAGAGGGACTGGCTCTTGACCAGCTCTTAACCTCTGGGCTCTTGAAATATCCTGCCTGGTAACACTCTTTGAATGCCCAAGATGCCCATTGTGCGGTATCAGTTTGACCTCTAGGGGGCAGTGGAGACTGAGTAGCAAAAGTCTTTCTCCAGGGCACTGCAGGCCTCTGTGACTGGCCTTCATGAAAACTGTGCAGCATGGTTGGAGTGAGCTTCCTTGCATTGTCATACAGTGTCACTAGGAGAATGAAGTGCATTGCCATGGGATTGTGCTGGGAGGGGCTCCTGGACCTTTTCCTTTTGCTGATCTTTATCTGTATCCCTTCGCTGTAATAATCCACAATTGTGAGCATAACAGCCTTTCTGAACTTGTGATTTCTTTATAGCAAATCATTGGGTCCATGTGTTCTTGGGGACCCTTGACATTCAGATTGCTCTAAATGAAGTAGACAGTGATTGTTAAGCAATCGAGTGTGTGCATGGAAAGGGATGGAGAGACTGGTTCAGATGGGAATGAAGTGGAGCCTAAGGGGTATAAGTGAAGAGCTGAGAGGCTTGTGTTCCTGACAGAGGGAACTGAAACTGCAAAGGCCTCAGGACAGGGAAGTCTCAATGTGTTGGAGGGATAGTACAGAGACCAGGAGAGGGCCTGGTGAGGGTGGGACACATTGACACCTGATAGCCAGATTAGTGAGGGCCAAATGAACTGGCTTGTAGGCTTTAGAAAGGATTTTGGATGTTATTGCAAGAAATTGAGTCTTGCTTGTGTGAGGTTACTATTAGTTCTGTTTTATTTATTTATTAAAATTTAGCTATCTTCATAAACTTGTATTCAAAGTCACTGGTACAAAGGGGCCTACAGACAGGTTGTAGAAGGATGTAAATCTTATAAGAAATTATCAGAAAATAAACTTGAAAAGGTGGTGGGTATCAGCACTGAATGCTAATTAGAGAAGGGAGAGGTTGTTTTTCTATATTTTCTCTCTGAGCACCAGTAACTCTGAATTGAGTACTGTGTAGAGCCTTAATTTTAAATTATTAACAAATGCAAATAAATGCCTAACACACATATATATTCTACCTGGCTCAAAATGAGCTTAAAATCAAATTAAGGCAATACCATATTTTTTCATCTATCAGGCGGGCAAAGTGAAACATTTGTAAAACATGATGTTGGCAAACATTTGTCAGAACTTCTGTGTACTTATAGTGGAAACAAATATGGATGTTATCTTTTTGGAAGTCAAGTTGTGACTGTCAGTAAGTTTGCTGTTGTTGTTTTTTTCAGTGTAGGGATGAAACCCAGAGCATCCTGCATGCTAAGCTAGTGTTCTACCACTAAGCTACGGTCCCAGTCCAGCTGCCAATCAGCTTTAAGCACACCATCTTTGACCCAAGGTTTCCCTGCTAGAGATTCATCCCAAGGAAATACTTGCAAAAGTAAACAGAGGATGTTTATTGTAGCCTTGCCTATAATAGCAAAAAACTGTTAACAACCTAAACATTCATCTATAGAATGGTTGAGTTAACTATGGTTATCCTATATAGAGAGATCTGGTACATGAAAAAAAAATGAGGTAGAACAGTGGCTACCAATATTGAAGACATATTTTTGGCAAAGCAGAGCTTATATGTGCCCAAATAATCATCTAAAGGAATTATATAAATTATGGTTCTTTTTAAAGAAACAAATTAAAAAGGTGGGGGTTGTGGCTCAGTGGTGGAGCACCTGCCTAGCACATGTGAGGCACTAGGTTCGTTCCCCAGCGTCACATAAAAATAAATAAATAAAGGTATTGTTTCCGTATACAACTAAGAAAATATTTTTTAAAAATTAATACATTAGCTAGGTATAGTGGCATATGCCTGTAATCTCAGCTACCTGGGAGGCTGAGGTAGGGGGATTGGAAGTTTGAGGCCAGCCTAAGCAACTTATCAGAAACTTATCTCAAAATAAAATATTAAAAAGGGTTGGGGATATAGATAATTGTTTTCCTGGCATATGCAAAGCCCTGGATTCATTCCCTAGTCCTGGGAAAAAACAATTAATTAATACATTTATTTCAGAACATCTAGAAAATATGGCAATAATGAAAATTAAAACTGTCTAATTTTACAACTCATAAATAACCATCATTAACATATAATCTATATCCTTCCTGTCTTAGGCATATAAAAATATTGTTTTGGATAAAAAAAAAAGCTGGAAACTTCCCCAGACGAAATTAAATGATACAATTCAGTGGCAGAACAGACTTGCTGAGATGAGGGCAGGGCAGGTGGGTGAACACTCAGCAGAGAAGATGGAGAGTGGTGTGTAGAGCACAGGCAGGCATGTGGGTCATGAGTCTGTCCAATGACATTTATCTTGAGTGAGTGGGGCTCCAGAAGGAATGGCTGGAGTGTCCTACCATGTCCACAAGAGGAAAAGGTGCTCAGATACACAGTTAAGCAGAAGGTATTCATTGAAGATCTTCCGTCTTTGGGTTAAGCCTGCCAGGTGGGTGTTTTGAAGCTTTGCTGTTCCAGGCTTCTGTCCAGGCTGGCTTTAGAGGGCCCTTTTCTGGTCCTTCTTTGTGTTTTCTACAAAGGGCCAGGAGTCCTCAGAGACAAGGAGACATGACCACTCATCCTTATGAAAATATATTTGTTAAGGTAAGAGGATAGAATATACTTTATTTTCAAGTTTGTTGTCTGTGGAGAGCATTGACTTGTATCATGATCTTTGACCGCCTTGGAGCTGTGGCTGTGCTTTGCTCTGGGAACTTTCTGTGCAAAGGTGCAGAACAAGATTGCCCAGGAACTATGGTAAAGCTCTGCCTGAGGAAGTTCTGTGCAAAGGTATGGAACAGTAATAGTCTTGACCTTGTGCTCAGACACCAGCTGGCCTGGATAAAGAATTCTGAGCATAACAAGATAACTACAATTTTGTGCAAGTGCTGCAAACTTCAAGCCTGTCTGCTTTGCAGAAATGATGGATAATGATCTTCCTGGGTGCAGCAGGATAATAGCAGGATGTTTCTAGCACTGCAACAGTAGAATATCTACCAAAGAGATGTTTCTAGTTTTGTAATTTTTTAGTGCATAAAGAACAATGCCCCTATGGTTTTAACTTCCTGATTGTGAGACCCTATATAATAAATGTGCTAACTTAGCTCTGGGTCACTGCTCCTCCATTTAGAGGTCAGTATCCCACATGGTCCCAGCTTTCTCTCTGTATGTGTTTATGTATCTTTCTTGATTCCCCATCATTCCTCCACAGTTTCTGCAGTTCAGTTGTGCAGGTCACAGCAGTTGTCTTGACTTTTATAACTTTTAAATATTTAGACATAGGGTATTTAGATTCCATTCCTATTCTCATCCTAGACTCTACCAATCTTCAGAAGTAAGACTTCCAGGATTCAATTTTTTTATTATCAACAAAAATTTTTCCCGGTATTGACTGTATATAAACAGGTATGATAAAGAGAGAAATGCCTGCAAGAATCACATCCAGCTTGTTTGCCATGATTTTCTTGTCGGAAAGTATTTTTCAGGCTAAAATTATTTGGATAATTGATTTCACTGAATGCTTTATTTTTCATTTTTACAACTCTGTATTAGCTACTCCAATGCCTGCATTTTACAGATGAGGCAAATTAATTCCAGACAGACAGTATTTTTCCCAGTCTTATAATTGGTTGCAAAGTCAAGACCCAACTCTAGCTCCTTCCTAGTCTTATTCTTTTTCCAAAAAGGTTACTCGGAGGTAGATTGAGACCTAGGAAGCTGGGATATCCCTTTGAGACATCAACCCAGGGCCAAATAAGTTTCATAATCAGCATTTGAAGGGGCTAGTGTCATCTGAACCCTTAAAGGGCACCCCATTTGGTGATTCCTTGCCTGATGTTGTGAGAGAACACCACCTTTCCCCTTTCTCCTCTTGGTTTATCTCTCTTCTTTGGTCTCTCTCCCTCTCATTCCATGGTTTCCAGTTCTTTCCTATCAAGAGAAATGTCCTTGAATGTCAGTGGTCATCAGAGAAAGCTGAGTGCTGGGCAGATGTATAGCCTGGACCCATCCAGTCCAGATACACCAAAGAGTGGCTGTTGTTCAGGTCCAGAATGTCCCCAGTGTTCTGCTGGGAATGTTCAATGACCACCATGCTGACAACCCAACCAGACTACATCCCAGAATATCTAAGAGCTTAATGCTTTGATTATGATGTTTGCAAGATACAATATGATCTAAGTTCCGAGATTTCTTTACTGATAGTCTGACATTCTCGCCACTTGGGTCTTTTTCACCCAAGGTCATTTTCATTACTCTCTGATGAATGAATTAATATCAAAACATGCCATCAAAGCAACTAATGTAGATCATGTGCTGTTTCATAAATTTTTAGACATCCTGAAAAATTAGAATAAAAAGCTCATTTCATCTTTTTAAAGCATGGTCCCAAGAGGCAGTGGTGTTCAGTTTAAAGAGCATAGATGACAGACCTTGCACTCAACTCTAGCCACAGATTCTTTTATTTGAGACTTTGGACCATCCCAGTTCACCAATCTGACCCTCAGTTTCCCTATCTGAAACATTGAAGTTGCATTGTCTGTCTCTTATGAATTTTGGATGGATTACAAAGGATGTAAGGGAATTACTTGCTGCAACTCCTGATGTCAGCTAGACACTCCATAAATGGTAGCTCTCATTAGGTTACTGCCCTGAGCCTCTTCCTTTGTAGTGCCCCAGGGAAATTATGAAATGAACCCTAAGTGTATTTGCTTAACACACTTATTATTTCAAAGTTAGAGAAGCATCATCATCTGCCTCAATGCACTACTGGATCTTGACAGTATAAGAAGATTCTGTCCCTACAGCATTTAGGGGTCACATGCAGTAGCTGGGTTAGAACTCCAGCTCACAACACCTACGCTCTTCCTGCAGGTCCTTGTCCTTGCCACAGAGATGGATCAAGGATAATTTTCCCCTGATACTGAACTCAGTCAAAACTATTCATGCCAAATCCAGCCTGGGCTCCCAAACCCTCTGTTCACATCACTTTGTCTCAGGGTACTGGCTTGCCAACCAGGATCTGGGTGACATGTTCTTGGCTCTACCACATGTGCCTAGAGCCACTGTACATGGAGACTGGCTCACAGGAACCATTGGTTTTATTCTAAAATCTAAGAGCTCTGTTGATCTTCTCTTCTAGTAAATTGGCTTAGGACCATCCCACTTCACCTGGACAGGTTTTAATAACTTTAGATATCTGGGAGAAAGCTTAGTGGTCTTTCCTTCCAGAGGCCCCTCACCGCTTGTGCAAATTTTCCTACCTCTTCACCTAAACCTTCAAGCTTCACGTGTCTACACATTGTCTTCCAAACACACCCACGTTACTCCACACTCTACCGAGCATTACTTAAGAAACTGTTTCTGTTCTCCAAATTGAAGACAGAGATGGATCAAGGATCAAACTCTCACTGCCCCCTGACCACAAGATCACTCAGTTCTGTCTATGGCCTTGCTTATCTGTGTCTCTTGAGGTCGAAATCACATCTCATCTTCTTATCATCTCAGTCCCAATATTCAGCTATAGATATGTCTACATAAATGTCTATTGAATGAGTAAACTGCTCCTCTCTCTGGAATCAGCATTTTAGTCCTGTCCTTCCTTTAAGATACACTCTCATTCCTCCTCTGCTATTTTCTGCTAGGGTGGCAGAATTCTGCAAATGGCCCCTATATCCCTCCTTCTTGTCGAATCCCCCCTCTTGAGTGTGGGTGGAATCTCTGAATGTGATGAGGGCATCACTCCTGTGGTCATGTACCCTATATTGCAAAAGGGAGATAAACTGGGTAGGCAAAATCAAGTCACAAGAACCCATTAAAAGAAGAAAGTTCTCTATAGCTGGCAGCAGATAAGTAAGTTAGAGAGATTCAGTGTGACAGGGACTCTACGTGGTATTGTGGGCTTTGAAGATGGAGAAAGCCATGGAATAGAGAGGACCCTGGCTGAAAGAGAGCAAGAGAATAGGTACCTTACATGTATGGTCACAAAGAACTGGACTTTGCTGACAACCAAAATGAGCTTGGAAACAGATTCTTACCCCAAGCCTCTGGATAAGAACCTAGTCCCACTCACAGCCTGACTTCAGCCTCATGAGACCTTAAGTGGAGAATAGTCCAAGTAGCAACTCAAGGCATCAGAGCGATGGATTGGTGAATTAGTAATGGTGTTATTTTAAGCTGCTGAACTTGTGGTAATAGAGAACACAGTAGTAGAAAAGGAATACACCTATTATCTTAGCTCAGGCTGCTCAAACAACAGTACCACAGACTGGGGAGTTTAAGCACAACAACCAACATTTTTCACATTTCTGGAAGCTGGTAAACCCAACATCAAGATCAAGGTGCCAGCAGATCCAGTGGGAATCGCCTTTGTGGTTTGCAGATGGCCATCTTCCCATTGCATCCTTACATAGGAGAAAGAATCACAGACAGAGGGAAGAGCTGTTTGGTGTCTCTTCTCCTCAGGGCACATATATATCTCACATGATCTTGTTTTGTTCTCAATGGCCACCCCCTGCTACCATCACATTGGGGATTAGACTTTAACATAAGAATGGCGGGGTGTGTGGAGGGGAGGAGTACTACTGCAACCTATGACAACATCTGCCTACCACATAATTCTCTTTCCAGTTCTCCTCTGGTTGTCTGTTCAGTATATCTCCACTGTGCCCTTAATCATAAGGAGTTTTCAATGTTATTTGTTTTCATATCATATATGTTCCTTTATGACCTGTCCCCCAAATTAGACTGTAAACTCAAAGGAAACCGAGGTGGGATCTATACTCATTTCCAGTTGCTGCTAATCCAACCAATAAAGAGCTTAACTAAAGCATAGAAACTTAAAAAAAAAACACTGGTTTAAATCTTTCAAAATGCAAAAACCAGACCCTCTCATAATAAATTATCAAACTTCATTTGCATGTTTTGTCATTTGAGATTCAATATTTTTATAAAAATTTTCTTAGACCTGTTTATGCTCTCTAATTAATGAATGTTTCTGTAAATGTAATAAGTGATGCATTCACATATCTATTGCATTTCTCAAAACAGAAATTTATCAGTAGTTTACTAAAGCAAAAACATTTTTATATATTTCATATACCATGTGATGATGTGTATGTGCATGGTGTATGTACAACACGGAAAGATGAGAAAAATACTCTGGGCTTTTGCTTCACTTAGATAAGAGAGATCTTCATTTGAGTCCAATGAATGAAAGCAGTAACAGTCATACAATAATGGACAAGAAAGGCCACATGGCCAAGTTTATTTCTAGTGAAACGAAGCTAGATATTTGTCAAAAGACTTGAAGATATCCTTGCAATCCATTTAACATTTTTGGTGAGTTCAAAGAGTCAACATCTCTCTTTCTATACATCTGTAATTGAACATTGATAAATTAATAGACTGCTACTCCTCTTGCCTCCCTGCAGGACAATGTTAGCTGACTCCAGGTTGTGAAGATATTCTGGATCTAGCCTACCAGCAAGTGAAATTTCCCTGAATAAATTTAGGAGCCTGTTTTTCTTTAACAGATGTGCTAGATACTATATAATATTCATATATTTAAGTTATTTCTCTCCTTCTCATTTCTACTCACATGGCAGATCAGTTTATTATTTGTTTTTTGTTTCCTAATGTGGAGACTATTGGGTCTGCAAGATGAAGTTGGCTTGGGGATGTGGCTTAAGCGGTAGTGCACTCACCTGGCATGAGCAGGGCACTGGGTTCAATCCTCAGCACCACATAAAAATAAAATAAAGATGTTGTGTCCATCGAAAACTAAAAAATAAATATTAAAAAATTCTCTCTCTCTCTCTCTCTCTCTCTCTCTCTCTCTCTCTCTCTCTCTCTCTCTCTAAAAAAAAAAAAAAATGAGGTGCATTTGAGCAATAAGATGAAGACTTGTGTAGGAGCAAGGGACAAGACCAAACAGACTTTGAGCCAAGCTGTCAGGGGTCACATGCAGGGAGAAGAAGATCTGCTGAGAGGTGCTGTCATGTTTCTCAAGTTCCAAATATGACAAAATGTCACTTTCCGAAACAGACTGCAAGGCATGAATTTTAAATACAAAAAGTTTCCAAACATGGAAGGCTTCTTCAATTTGTTCAAGAAGAAATTTCAGTGCAACTCAGCTCCACTGGGGCCTGCGTTTTTTTAAGGGCATGAATTACATATTTAGGTCTTCACACACTATTTATTGGAAATTTTCCAGGCTGAAGTAATCCTGAGACATATAATTAGCATTTTTGTGATAGTCTCAGGGGCACAGAAATAATCTTTATACAGTAATGAGAGTGTAAGAGAGAGAGAGAAAGTATGTGTGTGAGAGAGTGAGAGGGCATGCACAAGGGAGTGAGTGTAGAATTGGTTTAGAGAGATAAGCTGAATCTTAAAATATATACTGACAACTTGGTCTGCTCTACAAATTTCAAATGTGCTCCGATAAATTTAAAATATGCACACTAAAATTGGAAGTTTTAGGAGTTAATTATGCATACTCTGTCTGGGCTTGAGGCCCAGTTCTACCACTTACTAGCTGTGTTATCTAAGGAAAAGTCATCTAGCTTTCCTGTGCCTCCGTTTCTTCCTCTGTATTGCTTCTTCACAGAAGCAATAATTCTACTTACCTTGTGGAGATGTTGTGAGGGTAAGAAAAATTAACATGTGATTAAAAGTGCTGTACAGTGATTGTCTTTTCTGCAGTCTTTGTTTCCTTGGTTTCAGCTCCCTGTGGTCAACCATCGTCTGAAAATACTAAATGGAAATTTCCAGGAATAAGCAATTCGTGAGCTTTAAATTGTACACTATTCTGAGTAGCATGATAAAAACATACTCCATCCAGTTCCATCCTGCCTGGGATGTGAACCATATCTCTGTCCAGTGTATCCATGCTGTATATCCTACAGGGCCAGTATTCATTTAGTAGCCATCTTGGATATCAGGTCCACTGTCACTGTACCTCAGTGCTTGTGTTCAAATAACCTTTATTTTAATTTATAATGGTCCCTAAGTGCAAGAATATAAATGCTTGCAATTTTATTAGAGCATATTATTCTAAATTTTCTATTTTATTAGTAGTAATTGTTAACTCCTACTGTACATAATTTAAAAATTGAACCTTATCATATGTATAGGAAAAACATGGTATATATAGATTTCAGTAGTATATCTTCAATTTCAGGTATCCAACGGAGACATTGGAAAATATCCTCCTGGGATAAAAGGGGACTACGGTATCAGGGTTAATTGGTGCTGTTGTCATTGTTATTGTTGTTGTTAATTGCATGGAGAGGAGGTGCTAAGGACTTACAGCCAGAATGTTGGTCTAATGTTGCTCTAATCCTAGTTCTAACACCAACCTGCTGAGAGAGCTTAAATAAGTAATTTATATTATCTGTGGTTCAGTGCCTCCTTCTGCAGAGTAGTTATAACAATTGTACCTACCTCACAGGGCTGATCAGAAATTAAAGAAACAAATACGTATCCTGTAACTATTAGAGTAACTCTGCACACCTGGAAGCACTTAATTCATGTTACCATTATTTCTAATTAGATTTTTGGGTTCCAGATTTGAGCTCAGTGTTTTCTTCTCTGTTTACCTAGTGGTTTTTCAAAGCTTGGAACTGATGTTGTTATTTAACTATTATCTGTAGATAGTTTGTGTATTCTAACTCCTTTTTTCCATGTTTTTATTGATGCATTATAATTATACATAATGTTGGGATTCATTGCTACATATTTGTACATGCATATGATAGGAAATATAATTTGACAGATATTGTTCCCCAGTACTTCCACTTCCGCCCCCCTTTCTCTCCCTTGATACTGTTCATGTAACTCTGTTTGTTCCAAATGCTGTGCTTAGCTAAGGAACAGCTTTTAAATCACCTCAGATAGTTAGGACATCAGTGTGTTGGGGGTGACATAGCATGGACATTGTGGCAATTAGAGCAAGGTTTGAATCCTCTTAATGACTAAGGCAATTTATCTAGTTGCTCAGTTTCAGTAAACTGGGCATAACAGTATCTAACCTGAAGTTAGTTATGAAAATTTCATAAGAGGTTATTTGTGAAGTAGAATAACACAGTCCTTGGAACATAATCCTTTTAAGCAAATGTTTATTTGTCATAACCACTGAAAGCATGTCAAGGAGTCCTTTATGTAAGTGCTGCCACCCTGGTCCCAGAGAGAGGGCTGAGAATTGGACTTTGGTTGGAATTTGGTCACAGAGAACAAATGCACTCGAAACCAGCTCTGTTCCCCACTCCTAACGATCCTGCGGACTGCTCCGGAGCCGGGAGTGCTGCGCCCCTCTCTGCTCCCTTCACTACAGGCATGTCCCTACAACACAGTACTTAGGCTGGGGTCACTTGGTGGCCATGCCTCCCAATATCCTGAGCACTGAGGGGTGGCCTTCACCCTCTGAATTGCTAGACTATTTCCTGACATGATGTTTGTATGTATGAGAACTCTATAAATGTTTTCTGGAAAAATGAATGTTATATGCAATACCACACAAAAATATAAAGATCCAAGCAGCAAAAATAATCAAAGTAGTAAGTGTTTTGGTCAGTTTTTTTGTTGCTGTGACCAAAGGACCAGACAAGAACAATGTAGAGAAGGAAAAGTTCAGTTTGGTTCATGGTGTCAGAGGTCTCAGTCCATAGACAGCTGACTCCATAGCTCTGGACCTAAGGAGAAGCAGAACATCAAGGCAGAGGAAAGCAGTTCAGGACATGACAGCCAGGAAGTGGGGTGGGGGGAGACAGAGAGAGAGAGAAAGAGAAAGAGAGAGAATGCATACACAACCGCTCTTTGCTCACCAGGGACAAAATATAAAACCCCAAAACATGACCCTACTTACCTATCTCCTCCTACCTGCCTATAGTTACCACCCAGTTAATTCAGATCAGTGGATTAATGCACTGATTTGGTTAAGAATCTCATAACCCAATCCTTTTGCCTCTAAAAATTATTTCATGTCTCACACATGAGCTTTTGGAGGTCATCTTATCTAAACCATAACATAAGTTAGCGATTCAGTACAGTTGATAGCCAATAGAAATTGCAAAATTACTTGGTAATGCATATCAATTACTTTAAAATATTCCTACCTTTCAAGTGGAAGAAAGCAGGATGCAAAGTTATTAGAGTTGATTCTATTTTTTAAAAAATGAAACTATATATAATACAAATACATATGTGTGTATATGTGTGTGCTCATGCATGACTGTATATGTTCACAGAGAATACAAGAGAAGTAGAAAGAAATATATCAAAATACCAACCGTTGCTTATCTCTGAGTAGGTGATGAGATTATAGATATTTTTCATGTCTTTCTGGTGCTTTTTCTGGTGCTTTTCAGTAATGAAAAACAATAGCAGTCAGAGTTTTAGCAGAAGATAAATGCTTTTAACAGGGATGGGCAGAGCCTGCCAGGTCTTAGAGGCCACAGCAAGTGGCCTTAGTTTCAGTACAGGGGCCATGGGAAGTGACTTGTGTCTTTAGACATCTCTCCAGCTACTCTATTGTGGGAGTTAGAAAGCCAGGTAGGAAGCTCTTACATTAGTCCAGGTAGGAAAAGTGTCACGAAAAGGGTGACAATGAGCTCAGGCAAGCATCATAGATTTGAGGTCAATTTTTCAGTTGGCATTTCATTTTTCTGGTTGGATGTGGGGTGAATGGGCTTGAAGATACACCCTGGATTTGAGTAGATGCTTGGATCCTTTATTAATATGAAGGAAACAATGAAGAGGGTAGAAGAATAGATATGGGGGTGAAAGAGTAGTTTTGGCTGTTTTAAGTTGAAATGCAGGTGATACACTCAACATGATGAAGTTTAGAAGAAGAGATATCTGGACAGAAAGTAAACATTTCCAGCTTAGTATCCATGGGATGGAATAGTCGTGACCATTTAAAGAAGGAATGTGAGCCAGGCGCAGTGGGGCATGCCTGTAATCCCAGGGGCTCCGAAGGTTGAGACAGGAGGATGGAAAGTTCAAAGCCAGCTTCAGCAATTTAGCAAAGCCCTAAGCCATTCAGGACCCTGTCTTTACAAAAGGACTGGTGATGAAACTCAGGGGTTGAGTGCCCCTGGGTTTAATCCCTGGTACGAAGAAGAAGAAGAAGAAAGAAGCAGGAGGAGGAGGAGGAGGAGGAGGAGGAGGAGGAGGAGGAGGAGGAGGAGGAGGAGGAGGAGGAATGTGGAGGGAGAAGAGAAGGGTAGTAGGAGCTACCTCTGATGAACCCCACGCATTAGAGTTCATATGCCAGTAAAGAAACCTGCAAAAAGGAGCAAGAAACCAGACATAGGGAGGGTGCCAGAAGCCAAGAAAGAATCTCGACTGTGTAAAGCAGAGATGAATATTAAAAAAAAACAAAAACAAAAAAAAAAAACCAGTCAAAATATCAGTAGCATTTTCTCTAGTTTAAAATAAGAGTAATTTCCTCAGAGTGACTGCTTTGCTTTGCTTTTTCACTATACCTTCTATCATTTCCTGACTTCCACAATGAGTAGGAAATATATCCATAACCATAACAGAATAAAATATTTAACTGTATTTATTTATTTTTGTTTAAATAAATAGTTTTTGGATATCTAAAGGCTTATTTTTAAAATTCGAAGATTAATTGTTGACATTGGAATTTCCATAATTAATTTTATATGAGGAAATTGATTGATAGTGGACTTTTCCTGTTTATTTTTTCTATGAGAAAAATTTCTTCCAAAACATAAACAGGCATTTTTTAAAATACACTTTGTTTATTAAGACAGTTTCAAATTTATAGAAAACCTGCAGAAATATTAGAGAGTTCTGGTTTCCCCTATTTTTAGCAACTTACATTAGTATGATACATTTCATTTGTTGCAACTGATTTATACAATAAATCACAATCAATACTACTACATTATTAACTATAGCATAGAGGCATTTTTAAAATCACATTGTGTAACTTAATTTTTCTATGAGTATTTGGTCAGGCTTGCCAATATTATGCTGAGAAATGTTGTTATACTGCCATCTACTGTTTTAAATTAAAAATGTTTAAAATTTTGATTTCTAAAAGAAAATTTTTTTTGCTTATCTTTATTTTGTGGCATTTTAGAGCTATAAATGCCTTTATAGTTTATTTTGCAACCACCTCAACAAATAGATGAATACAGTGTATCTCAGAGAGGCTGAATATGACAAATAGCCATGGACAAAGCCATTCATTTCATTCATTCATGCATGCATGCATTCATTCATATATCCGCAAATCAATTAATTGGTGCATTAGGAAAAGTACTGAAGATATGAAAGTGAATAAAACATGGTAATTTTCTTCAAGGATATCACAGTTTAGTAGGGACATAAGAGAGATCATTACAAAATCACACATTGAGAACTTGTGCTGGCACTGTGCTGGGGGAGAGCACATGATTACCTTACATCGCAGGTGGGGACACAGAGAAGATGCCAAGATCCAAGGAAATTTTTATTACTGATTCCCATTGGTCCATAGCAGTCAAGCTTTACCATTTATGTAGAATATGAAAAAATCATGACCAGCTTCTTTGCCAAATTAATTGACACTAGGAATATTTACCGTGTTCAGGAGAGACTCAGTGGCTCCATATGAAATGGAGGGGACCTTATATCTGGAGTCAGCTGAACAGCCACAACAGAACTCTGTAGAAGGCCCAGGGTCTTGCCAGAGATACCCAGGACATCCTCAGGGGATCATTTCAACATGGCCTGGGAGAGGACTGGTCGTGGGATGGATGTACATGAGGTAAATAAAAGCTGAAGAAATATCTCCCAAACTCTTACGATATATAAGAGAATAAGAAATACTTCCCACACTCTTAAATATTTATGTATTTTTGTTTGCCACATTTTTTTCCTTTATAACCACAAAAACCAAAATTATAAAAATAAAATCTTTTTCTTTATGGTGACAGTTTCATGGGCATGTAACTATCTATAATCTCATCATGATGTACATATTAAATATATACAGATGTTTTTTTGTATATCAATAGCATTTCTGCCTAAAAACTTTCCTCAATTTTTTTTCAATTAACGTTTTTGTCAAGCTCTCTGCAATCCTTGTGTTATCCAGCAGGGGGAACTAGTTAATTGTCTATCAGTCACTATATTCCATTGTATCATGCATAGGCTGGGACAGACGATTGTACTGTCTTAAGATACTCAGTGAATTATGGTTGGTATTCATGCATAGTATTATCAACATGAAAGGTCCCCTTTTCAAATTTGTTAAAGTGAGAAACATGAAAAATCATTACTATCATCAATACCTTTAAGTTTTGTGCAGGCATTATCCTGAATAAATAAATATTTATTTACTTATAAATAAATAAATAAATAAATTATACTTTAAAATACATGAAATAACCAAATGCTGAATGTTTTCTTTGATATAAGGAGGCTGATTCATAGTGGGAAAGGAAGAGGGAGCATGGGAGGAATAGACGAACTCTAGATAAGGCAGCAGAGTTGGAGGGGAAGGGAGGGGGCATGGGGTTGGAAATGATAGTGGAATGTGATAATCATTACTATTCCAAAGTACATATATGAAGACATGAGTTGGTATGAATATACTTTGTATACAACCAGAGATATAAAAAATTGTGCTCTATATGTTTAATAAGAATTGTAATGCATTCCGCCGTCATATATATATGTATGTATGTTTATATATATATGTATGTGTATATATATATATATATATATATATATTTATGACAAGGTTAATTTATGAGGGAGGAGAGAGGCAGAATTTATATATTCTACACCTTGTATTTTGGCAATTGATGATACTTGTGGAAGTTTTGAAGCTTTATGTGGTGATAGAAAACATTTTATAAAATAAAATTATGCAGATTGAATATTATGTCTTCCCCTCACCCTCTGAGGATCTAACCCTGAACTTTCATCTCCATTGACATTTGTGAAAAGTTAAATTAATTTTTAAATTTATTTTTTAGTTTTATGTGGACACAATATCTTTGTTTTACATTTATGTGGTTCTGAGGATCGAACCAAGTACCTCGTGCATGCTAGGCGAGCACTCTACCACTGAAACAAAAGCCCAACCCGAAAAGTTAAATTTAATTATCCAAATTCTTCCATTTGAGTTCTAATTTTATAAAGACCTCAAGATTCAAATAAACACTTAAAGCGCACACACATATACCCCCCCATATGTGTGTGTATGTATGAGTGTGTGTGTGTGTGTATATATATATATATATATATATATATATATATATATATATATGATATTTTGATGCTCATTGCAACATTATGGAGCAAGTACAATCCACATTACAGATGAGGAAATCAAGGAACAAAGAGGTTAAGTAACTTTCCCAATGCTACACAGCTAGTATGTGAAAGCTTGAACTGTCTGGTTCTACAGTGAGAATCATGTTAAGAGCATTATTGTTGGAACCTAGCCAGGGTCAATGTGGTCTCTTCCAGAAATTCTGAACAACTGTTTTCCTTCATTGAACTCAGCATTAATTAGCTCTTTTCCTCAAATCCATTGGAAATGGCTACATTGGAATAAGAAAAAGAAGTTACAACTAATTTGAAATTATTCAGAAATATTAAGACTCCAGTGAAACTCTTATTTTGTGGAAAACCACTTTGCAATGATCAGTGTTCTATTTAATGTGTATAAACATGATTTTTCCTTAAAATATATGTTACTGCCAGGCAGGGTGGCACATGCCTGTAATCCCAGCAGCTTAGGCTGAGACAGATTGTGAGTTTAAAGCCAGCCTCAGCAACACTGGAGTGCTAAGCAACTCAGTGAGACTCTGTCTCTAAATAAAATACAAAGTAGGGCTGGGGATGTGGCTCAGTGGAAGAGTGTCCCTGAGTTCAACCTCCAGTACCTGCCCCCCCCCAAAAAAAACCCAAATATATTGCACATAGCTAATTAAACAAATATTTTTGTTACTTTTAAAATCTTCAGAACATAAATGTCACAATTTTCTTCACAAAATCTATAATGCATGCAGGTAACTTTTTGTGGAATACCCTCTTGTGCTATTCTTTGAAAGTGAAAACACAAATTTTTATTAATGATAGTCTAATTTCGACTCTCATTGACTGAAGTGTATCTGTGGCCTCTGAGGCATGGTCATCAAATTCCTTCTTAGGGCAACAGACTGCTTCCAAAGCATAGATGAAGATTAACATCCATTTATACCACACTGCCTCAAGTTGGAGTATTTAAAAAATAAAAGAGAAACTACTCAGTGTTTTAAAAAAAGAAAAAATAATTGCTCTTAATGAAAATATATGAATTTGATTTGTATAAATAAAACTTGGCTTATGTAAAATGCCTAGAGGGAGAATTTCATGTGGTTTCAGACACTGATTTTCTTTGTACATCGATTTTATTCACCCTCAAAAATTGCCAGAGAACTGTCTAAAACAATAGTATTTGGTTCCTATTAAGAGTACCAAACTGAAGTACAGAGGGCTAAGTTTGAGACATTAAGTACTTCTCATTTCTTTTATATTAAGTTAATACAAACAAGGGATTCAGAAGAACTCTTTGAGGTAAGGGGTAAAATGTGCCCCTCACTGGGTGTTTTAGTCACTTGCCCAAGGCCACCATGGCGCCACACTCTCAGAACTAGTTTCTCCTAATCCTGGCTCCAGGTTGCAGCCCCACCCTCTCTGCCACACCTGAGGAATAAGGGCTGTGGCAGAAGCTGGCTCAGGACGCTGAGTGGTGGGATTTTTGATGCTGGCCACATGCTGACATGTTTTTTTTTTTTTTTTGGAGAGACAAAAGCGGGGTTTCAGTAGCTACAGGTTTGTGTAAGAGAATGGACTGCAGCAGAAATGACATGAAGTTATCTAAGGGAAACCAGACGCTGCGCTTCCAAGACTGAAGCCAGTATCTGCTAAACTGCGTTCATTCCTGAAAGTCCCTGAGCTCCCCTGTTGACCCAGACTGGGTGCGAGGCACCAGGCCACCCTGAAAACATGGCCTCTGCAGACTGGCCTTTCCCGACCCAGCGGGAAAAGCCCTGTAAACAGATGAGTCGGAAGGGAGCAACGGTCCAAGGTGCAAAGGTGGAGCCCGGGAGGAAGTGGCCACCTCTGCCTGCGCGGTCAGGGACGGGGTCCTGGGTTGGGGTGCGCAGGTCCTGACTCCTATAGGGGCGGGGACAGCGTTGACCCACAGGGACAGCTGGAACACCCAACTCAAACTGCTTCGAGCCCAAGTATCGCCCTGTTGACAGTCACACTAGTGTCGGACGACAGAGTCAAAGTGCGCAGCCCGTGCGCGCAGACAGACGTGCCGTCCGAGTGTTAGGAACCGCCGTGCTGCAGAGGGCCGGCCCCCAGCGTCCACCCCGCGGGTTGAGGTCCCGCCGGGTGTAACCCGAGCCGGTCGGGTTGACCCGCGGCCCCGCCCTTGCCGCGCGCGCCCCGGGCCGGCCGGGCAGGTCGGGGCGGCGCGCTCTGAGTCACCGGAATCTAGGTGGGGCCCGCGCGCCGCGCCCCCGCGGCCAGCCCCGAGCGGCGTCCTCCCGGGAGCCGCCTCCCCGCGGCCTCTTCCCTTTTGTCGTGGAGCCAGCGCTTGCGGGTCACTCTCCCCGCCGCCCGTGCTCCGCGCGCTCCTCTGCTCCGCGCCGCGATCGTCGACATGCTGCGCTGCGGCCTGGCCTGCGAGCGCTGCAGGTGGATCCTGCCCCTGCTCCTGCTCAGTGCCATCGCCTTCGACATCATCGCGCTGGCCGGCCGCGGCTGGCTGCAGTCGAGCGACCACATCCAGACGTCCTCGCTGTGGTGGAGATGCTTCAGTGAGGGCGGCGGCAGCGGGTCCTACGACGATGGCTGCCAGAGCCTCATGGACTACGGTGAGTGCCCACCGCCGCCTCCAGGAAGCCCTCGGGGCTGAGGCTTGAGGGCAGACACAGCGCGTCCGGAGCCCTAACGGGGTTCCAGGCGGTGACTGCTTACAACAAAACAAAACTAAACTAAACCGAGGTTCTTGTATCCGACCTGAGCTAAAAGAAGCTGCTGTTCTGGATGACCAAAGTCAGGTTCAAAACCAAAAGAAAATGGCCCTAGTTCAAACTATGCTTTTTCCCTGTAGGATTTGTCAATTACCTGCATAAGAAGATTCCAGCTGTTGTGGAGGTTTAGATGAGTAAATATAAAGAAAAAAGTGTGCTTTCTTGGAGACCTACCGAAATTTCTTTCCTCTCCTTCTTCTTCTGGTTCTTGTGGTTAAAATATAAGTATTAAAATAGCGTGCCTGCCCTAAATAGGTGAATTCGTTTAATTGGATTGAAGGGAAAGAAACTTTTTTTTCTACGAAGAAAGCCCTTTCTGGCAGTTTTAGCAGTTACGGTTTCAGGTAAAGTGTTTGACCTGTTGGGCTAGTTCTTGTTTGCTCTTGCTCTAGGGAGTGCCCTTAAGCATTGGCATTGCTGTTTAGAATATTTATTGTAATCTGATTTGATATCCAAATAGCAAACTCATCATCTACATCAGCGAAGTGAAGGGAAGCAGAGTTGGCACATTTAATCCCTTGCAGATGGAGTGTTCTGTTTTCCCAGGCTGGAGGAAGCCTCAGTCAAGTACTATGGTTAATGGACAATAGGTCTTTTAAGAAAAGGCATCTTCTTTTTCAGGGGAATCTCTGCCCCACCCTCCCCCAGGGTAGATATGAATAACAGCCGGAGTCTGTTGTGATTGGCATTGTGTAGAGAGTGGGGTCCTGTGGACATCATAGAAAGCTTGGTGCCAAGTGAGCCTCACCATCTAAGTGATATAGTTTTAAAGAGGAAGAAAGCAGCCTTGCTTTTTTTTCCACCACCGACTTGACTCTTTTCCTGAAGGAGCCTACAGTTTCCAAACAAATCCTGTTCATTGGTGGTTCTGGGCCCTGTTATCAGTGGCTAGGCCTAGCCTCACTCTTAGGGAATCATTTGGAAGTTCCCATGGTGGACTTTCCTGAAAAGGAGGCAGGGTTCCCACTAGGCAGGTAATAAATGGAGAGACTGCAGGGAATTCCTGCTTTTCTTAAAGCTTCCCCACCCCCCTCGGAAAACACATACACAAACACTTTGCCTGCTAAGGTTTGTATTGTCACAAGTATTTTAGGGCTTTAGAGGGAATTAATTACTTTGAAATAATATAATTATCTTCTAGGTAAAATGCGTTCAAACTCAGTCTCCTGTAGGAGACTTGAGATCTGCTCAGGGTTTTTTTTTAAACAAACAAACAAACAAACAACAACAACAACAACAACAAAAAAAAACCAGATGTGGGTAGTTCTGAGGCCAAAGGCTCCTATGCAGACCCAAAGAACACTCAGTAATCCTCCACATATGAGGTAAGCTGGTAGAGCCATGTCCCACTCTTGTTGGGACATGATTTGGCCTGCTGGGCCCTGGCTGTGACTGCAACCCTCTTTTGAAACGGGCACAATGCCACTTTAATGTTTCTTGTTCGGCTGGGTGAGCTCACCTTTTAGGGCGCGGCAGTTTCAGCCTTAAGCTGATATAGTAGTCAGTGTATTGAAGGGAATAAGCAGGTTTTGTTTCTAGTTTGGTGGATTTTATTTCCTTTCGATAGAGAAGTCAGAAGCATTATCGTTTTCATTGTAAAAAAACACACCAGATCAAGAGATCAAGTGCATGGTTCCTTTGAATTTGTTACAGAAATTGCCCTTTGGAAAAGCTCAGTTTTCCAAGTGAATCTTGAAAAGTCTGTCACTACCTTTCTGATGCAGCACACCTTGTTTTCATAAATCAACAGTGGCTTTGACATCTCAATTGAGTTACTTCTGTCACCTTTGCAAAGATAGTGAAGTGTCAGTAATGGCTGTGGCTCACAAATCCAGGAATGGCTGTTGGCCATGGGAAGAAGACAGCTAGATATGAAGCCAGCAGAGGGGTCCACCTCCCACCACTGTAGACAAAGATGAGCTTAAGTGCTTGTTCTTCCATCCATCTCCTGCATGGACTGTTTGGCTAGTTTCATCCCACAAGTGTAGAAATTGAGACTTCTGTGTTATAGGGTGATTATCTAGGCATCTATGAACTCTGTAGGTTTTCACATAGCTCTTTAAGGCCTGCTGAAAACAATGTTTAGCTGAGATCACACTTTATCTCAAATGCAGTTTGCAGTTACACACACTCCCACATAGGTACAAACATGCAGCAGGTTGGGCAAAACAGATCACCATGGGTGGCTTTGACCAAAGTGATACCTCAGTATAGAGAACTGAGTATGATCATTTTTAGAAAACTTGATGTGTAGTAGGAAGTAAGTATCCCGATTACCATTGTAACTGTTAAGAAAGTAGACCTTTTCATTACTGTGTTTGACCAGCGCTTTCATTAGGTGTAAATATGTTCTTTTTGTGGTAAAGACACAGGTTATTTCTGGCAAGTATTGGCAATAATACTCAAGAATATGAATGTTTTTATAAAGGCAAATAATTCCTTAGCACTACAAATATGAAAAACAGAACACTATTCTTCATTGTTGGTGATTTAAAAAAAAAATTTTTTTTTCAGATGAGCAAGTTATCTCATTTTTCCTTGTAAATGAGTCAAACCATATTCTGAATATTATCTTTTACATTATGGTAATAGCTAAATTAAAGCCTAGCTTAACAGATATTTGTTTGAATTTTTTGATTTGTATATGTCAAGAGGGAAAAGAAAATCGAGGTTTACGACTGAAATGGTCATCCAAAATCACCTAAAAATAAAATGTGAGATTCAGCTTGAATGTGCATTACACAGCTTGGTATTCCTGAGCTGCCAGCACCTTTCTAGTTTTAAGGACAAATTAATCAGGAATATAGTCTAAGCATTGGCTATAGAGATTTCAAATCGGGGCAGGCTCTAGCTTGTCAGTTTGGAGAATAATGAGTGTGAGTTATGGAACAGAGGAATAGAAAAGAAAGTGGAGAGTTGTTACCTGGAGTCTGAACTCAGAAATGCAGAGCCTCATTTTAAATTAATCAATTAATTAATTTTTGGTACTGGGGAGTGAACCCAGGGGCGCTTGGCCACTGAGCCACATCCCTGGTCTTTTTTACTTTTTGTTTTGAGACAGGATCTTGCTAAGTTGCTAAGGCTGGCTTTGAACTTGCAATCCTTCTGCCTCAGCCTCCCAAGTCTCTGGGAGGTCAGGCATATGCCACTGTGCCTGGCCAGAGCCTCGTTTTCCCCAAAGATACCCTTTGAATACAACCAGATACATCCAGTGTTTTTCACAAGAAATCCCTCTTGGAAAACTCAAAGAACCAGAATTTATATGAAGCAATTTTAGATCATTAAGTCCTATGATTGTCAACTGTGTAGAAAATGAGAATAATAATTATGAACTCAATAGTTTACATCAGGCCAAATTCAATGTACAAGATTTCATTTTGAGATTATACTCTGTGGCCTTTGGGCATGTCGGGGTGAGAGACATGCTCTTTATTCTTTATTCACATTCTTATTTTATGACATTAGACATTAGTGGGCAGATGACTCTTTGTATTTCTTCACATGTGTGTGTGTTCACATCCTTACACAATAGATTAAAAAGTTGGCCACTCTGTAGTTTAAATATATACTGATTTGGGGAGTCTTAAAGTCTAACCAGTCTTATAGGCTGGTCTAGTGTATTGCTGCTCTTAGCAGTTGCTACCCCAGGGATCCTCAGTCCCTTTCCTGTGACCTAACTTGTCTCTGCCATGTCAAGTCACAGACTCCTGGACTGTTAGAATTAAAGTGCATCCAGTTCAAGCGCTGGACAAAGCCCCATGCTCGTTAACTTCCAGCTGATGAGCAGGTTCCTTTTATTCGGCAACTTCATTCTGTTCCCTGACTGATGCTATTTGTTTACAAACACCCCATCTCACACCGACTGAGCTGGAATGTGCTTCCCTGGATTTCTGCTTTCCAGTTTCTTTCTTCCTTCGGACAGATTTTAAATATTTAAGAGTAGATCCCCAATTCATTGCTAATTCTCCTGTCTTCAAAGTAAAAATTCTCATGTTCCGCTTCTTCCTGTGTAGGAGGGCTTGCTCATTCACTGATTAGATGAAAGAAGACCATAACGTGGTGGAGTAGGGTAGCTCTGTAAGAGCACAGTGGTAAGTAAGTAGTCACCGCCTGGCCCAGTTTCAGGAGAAAATGTGGAGCATGTGAAGAATCTCACACCAGCTGTGGAATGCTGGCCCCTGTGGTTCTCCCTGCAGTTCTCTGCTGAACTATTCCTTGCAGGAAGACGGCATCTTCCTAGGTAGATTTGTTTTGTTTTTGCAAGTCCACTCTGTTGTCCTCTGAATTTTTACCACTCTAGGTGTTACATACCAGTAACATCAGCAGGATCAGAGAGGTTTAGTGCCACATCCACTTACTGAATCAGAATCTGCATGAACAACTTCCCCTTTTGAGTTTCGGAAGCACTGGCCAAGTCAATACAGATGACCTCCTCATTGACTATGCAAAAGAGTGTTTTAGAGTATAGTATCTACTCATGTTTATTTATGGATAGGTAGGTCCTTTTACTTTTTTAACTATGATTTCAATTCTGCCTGAATGTGGCATAAAGAACCTCATAGAAACAATATGAAGATATCTGACAAAAACTCAGTTCAGGTCTCCTCGATGGGGCCTTTGCTATTACTAATAGACAAATCCTTCATTCTGGAAAGGGAAGAAACCCTAGTTGGGTGACATTGGTGACCTGGAGCAAGGAGAAGGGCGCTGATGGTTTCAGTCTATTTGGTGTCCATGTAAAACACCTGAAGAATTCAGCAAATCCATGAAAGAAGCACTCACTTGGGGGGAAATAGTAGTACATGGTCTCTAAAATATCACCAGCAACATTAAAAATATTAGCAATGTTCTCCTTGTTTTAAGATAAGCGTCTCCCCCCCCCCCCCGTGCCAAACTGTAGTTTTTTCTAGTTTGACCCTCAAGGTTTTTGTTTAGTTTTACCTTTTTCTTGTCCTTGCTCGTCTTTTCCTACCCATCTCTGCCCTGTAACATGTGTTCTCCTGTATAATTTCTGGAGAAAAATATGGGATGCTTCCTCATACAAACAACAGAAAAACCTTAGAAATATTTCCCAGGAAAACTCCAGTTTCATTAGTGGCCACTGAATAGTTTTCATGTTCTTGATTTAATGTTGAATTTTGGCAGGTAATAGCAAAGTTTGATGATAAGCTGTTGTTCATCCATTTTATTTGAAAGTGGATTTATTATGCTGGTTTCTTTGACAACATAATCTTCTCCAAGTGGTACTTACTAAGTCAACTTAGGACATAGAGTACATATATAAACCAAATTGGTGTTCCCCTGTGGAAGCAAAACAAACAAAAATTCCTACGCAGAAACACAGCATCTATTTCCCTGGAGTGCTGCTGGCTTTTGTTGTCTTAATTCGGGGGCTAACAACTGACAGTGAGAACCTTCCCTGGTACCACATGCATGCAATTAAGAAAGGCCTTAAAATCTGGAGTGATAAAATAGTAATGAAGGACAGACTTGTGTTTCGAAAAGATAAGATGAAGACTGCATTTGAGGAACTGCAGGCCATCTGTTAAATCATAAAAGAAGTTTAGATTTAGGACCAATTTTAAAAATTGATGTTTTCCATTAGGGTTGGTAATGTGGTGTAATTTAGATCATATAAGAAATATGAATAGTTCCAAAAGGGCTGGCTAAACTTATAGATATTGAGCTTAGCCTGGACAGCTGAGTCAAAATTTACTTAGGATAAATACACTTAACTTTTTATAAAATGTATACTGTGGAGAACAGCCCTGCTCTAAGCCTGTAGGACTGATGATTCCCTTCTCAGAACACTGGGCCTCAAGCCGCCTGCTCAGACCTGGTATGGTCCCTCTGATCATTTTACATCAAGTCACAGACGTGGGAAGCCGCTTGCCTTACGTGGAGAGGTCTGTCGTTCCTCAGTGAGGACCTTCAAAACCATGCCAAGATTTCTGTCTAAATGATAGTTAAATGATTCAATGTGGGTGTTTCCATGCTGTAAGGAGCAGGTTTTACACGTTCTACCACCAAGGTGGCCTTTCTCAAGACAAAATGTTGCTTTATTTCCATTTCGATTTTCTTTAGACTCAGCACTTTAAATAATCAAGACCTTAACTGAATTAATAGGAACAGTTTCTCAAAATGGTCCAATTTGTATGGATGTCCACTTGTTGGCATAAGGTTGGTGAATTAGCTTACTGTTTCTTTTATTTAATTCCTTTCAAGTACCTGAAACTAAGCATAAATTATACTTCAATTAAAATGTGGGAGGAAGCAGCAATAGCAATAATCTGTGTTAATTTTCCTCAAATAAACAGGTAGAATCATTATTTATTTTATAGTAATATTACACATAATTTATTTAGCCAGACTTTTAAAACATGGATATGTGAGTAGAAAAGTTGGTTATTGAAATGGGTTCCTCATGAGGATGTTTTTTCCTGTATCTCCTCTCCTTCGCATAGAATTTCATTATGTCTGCAGTCTTCCACATGCACATGGAATTACAGAGTATCAAATTTATGAACTCATACAGGGAAAAGTAAATCTTTGCTCATTTGAATTTAATGATTGGATTTGTTTTTTTGGTTCGGGTGGTACTGGGGATCGAACTTAGGGGCACTCAGCCACTGAGGCACATCTCCAGCCCTATTTTGTATTTTATTTAGAGACAGGATTTCATGGAGTTGCTTAACACCTCTCTTTTGCTGAGTCTGGCTTTTCGTGATCCTCCTGCCTCAGCCTCCTTAGCAGCTGGGATTACAGGCATTCGCCACCACCCTGGGCACAATTGGATTTAATTAACTCAATGGCTGGCAATAACCACACACTCAAAAATCTATAGAAATGAGACTATAATTGACAGAGGGGTGCATACTGAAATTTCTGGGCTCCTTTTTGGTAGTGCTATTCTATTCTATGGGGAGTTTAAGTATGAATCTTAGTTGTTCTCTAACTTTAGTATGGATATAAGAAACATGGTACTACTAATGCAATTCCATATCTGGAGGGAGGTGCCGGAATCTCCATGTTTATTGAACACCACTGATTAAAACGACAGTATGGTCTATGGGCTACACTCTGAGGCGGTCTAGTTAATTAATGCTCCTTCTAAAACGTGGTCCCTTCTCTCTTAAAAGTTTCCATACTTGAAGGACTAGGCAAAAGTGAGGGGGAAAAAATCACATTTTGGTTTTATTCATTTCTATTATAAAATCAATTGGACTTTCCTATGTTGATCTTATCCCCCAAATCTCTCACTGATCTGACAAGATGAGCAAAAGGATTTAGAAGGAAGTAATAAAAACCATAAATATAAAAGTGGGTCTAATCATCCATCATCTCAGCCCTGAATGGTGCTATTAAGGTGGAATTTGTGGGAAAACAGTATTTCTGAGACATATAAGAATGTTTATTTTTCCTAATAATCTGTTATATCTCAGTCATTCTTGTCTCTAGAGGAAGCCCTGGAGGGAGTGTAGAAACTGGAGAATGTAGTGGAGGAATTTAGCACTGATTTGTTTCGTGTTAAATAATGAAAGTTGTAATAGGTGAAGATAGGAAAGTGGACTAGATGGCTGAGGAACAGTCTATGGGAGGTGCAGAACTGTGAAAATATAGAAAATAAAAACTTGAGTCCTGGAGAAAAGCCATAGAAACACAGGAGGGTCTTTGTGAGCAATGACCTCTGGGGAGCTGGTGATTTGCACACAGCAGCAGTCATCCTTACATGAACCTTGCAATAAGCATTTTTTGCTGAGTGACACCTGAGTTAAGGCTTGAGGGAGGTAAAGTCATGCAGGCAACAGTGAGAAGAGTGAGGAGACTAGCATGAAGCTAACAGGTGGCAGATGAAGGGTGTAAATGAAGTCTAGCTGGCTCCAAAGCCCCTGTCTTTCCTGCTGGCCCATGTCTTTGACTTGGAGCACCCAAATGACCTAGAATTGAGGGAGAATGTTGTCTGCTGTGTGGTGTGTTAGAGAGTAGAAGTAAAACCTGGGCAAAGGGCAAATGAGTTTCCTTTTCAAATGCAATAATGAGTAATAGGTTAAGAATGTGTTCTTCCAATAACAGATGAATGGGTAAACAAAATATCCATACAATAAACTATTATTCAACCACCAAAAGGAAGAAAATACTGATTCATGGTGTAATGTGGATGAACCCATGAAAAAACTACTAGGCTCAGAGAAAAAAAGCCAATCACACAAGACTACAGGGCATATGATCTTGGGAAATGTCCAGAATAAGTGCATTAGATTAGTGATTGCCAGAGGCTGGGGAATGGGGGACGGGGAAGTGATGGCTCACAGGTTTCTTTTTGGGGTGATAAAGATTTTCTGCAATTATAGTGGTGAAGCTTGCGCAACCCTGCGAATATAGTGAAAACTATGAACTTGTACCCTTTAAAAGAGTGCATTTTATGGCATCTAAATTGTATCTAAAAACTTCATGTTTTGGATTCAGACAGGTTGGAAATCTAACTATCTAAACCATTTACTAGCCATGTGACTGTGTGCTGGTTATCTGAACTCTTAAAGCCCAAGTAAATCCTTGTTTCTAAACTAGAACTGAAACTCTTGTGAGCCTAAGAAGTTGTGAGGACTCAGTGAGTTAGTCAGTGTGTCCTAAATGCTAGTTTTCAAGCTCTAGATCCAAGGTTGTATGCAAAGAGTGTTTAGAAATCAGTGCTGGTGGAGTGACTGGAATTGTAGACTGGAATTGTCTGTATGTGTATCATGGATGGGTTTTCTACATGAGGGGCCCATGTAGGTTCCTCAAACCTAGAACTCATCCTGATTCTCTTTCTAGGGCTAAGATCAATAATTAAGAACTATTGTGCAATAAATTCTGAATACTTAAGAAAGGAAAAATTTAGGCAGAAATGTGGCAAGGTGATTTGCTACCAAACTTGTTGTAGAATCATGGCTTTTCTTTCACTGTTTTATTAGGCATCTCTGCCTAGTTATAAAGATATATTTTCAGTTGTTATTTTTGTATGAAACCAAACATTAATAGAAAACAAAAGCTCTTAAAGGTTTTTGAAACATTTCCTACAAAATTTGTAATTTAAATTCTCTAATACTATGAATGCTTAGTATGATCATGTTGTGTTAGAGCTTGGTAAAACCTTTTAAATATATCTATTTATATGGAAAATAAAAATATTTAGTAAGAAACAGTTTAAAGAAGTGGAACTTCCATTTCAGAGATGTAAACATTTATCCCCAAACTGAGGGGAGTAAACATTTCCCGAGTCTCAATAGATGAATAGTCTGTATATTTGAATTGCCTCATCTTCCCTTGAAATGTGAAGGTACTTAAGTATAGTCAAAAGAAAACTGTCCTTCCACACAAATTTTGCTAGTAGAAAGAAAAAATAAAACTCTATTGATAAAAATTTTTTTTTGATTTTAGGTGGACACAATAACTTTATTTTCACGTGGTGCTGAGGATTGAACCCAGTGCCTCACATGAGAAGCAAGTGCTCTACCACTGACCTACAACCCTAGCCCCCTACTGATATTTGATAAGCAGTTTTTAAATTTGACATGTCTGCCTGATTAATCTGTTTCCCTTTTCTTGCAGCGTGGGGAAGAGCGGCGGCTGCCATGCTCTTCTGTGGCTTTATCATCCTGGTCATCTGTTTCATCCTCTCCTTCTTTGCGCTCTGTGGACCTCAAATGCTTGTCTTCCTGAGAGTGATTGGAGGCCTCCTTGCTCTGGCTGGTAAGACTGGGTGGCAGCAATTTTTCCTTTATATCTACAATGGACATCATATATAATTATGGTTTCTGATCTATTCTTGGAAATAGCTCACCAACAGAGGATTCCTTTCCTCTTGTGCCTTAGACAGTATATTATGCTTCACATTCAAGTGACCAAGTTATTCTGTGGGTGCCCCTCTCTCTCCTAAGTGGCTCCATCCACTGGTACCTACCTACCTAAAGGACCAGAGCTATTTTCCTCTGGAAGTATAGTGATCTTTAGAGTAGTTCCTAGTCCTGGCCTCCTGTGAGCCCTGTGCTGAGGAGACCTGAGTGTCCCTGTATCATTTCACTTATTGAAAGAATTTTGTGACTTTGTGATATGGTGGGTCATGAAAGGGTTTTCTGCAGTGAGGTGGGGAGGGACCACAGCATAGAGCTTGTGCCAGGGGAGATTCAGACATAGATAATGTGAAGAAATCCAGTTCTGCAGATGGGTAGGGCTCAGAGTGGACCTTTAATAGTGGAATAGAATGTCATATAATAATAATAATAATATAGGAATTTGGGAGCAAGAACTATTTGAAATTTTTGTCAGGCACCTGACAAAGGGACAAGACCTCAGCTACAGAGCTGGATTCAGATGCAAAACTGGATTTTCTGAGGAGGAGAAAAAAGAAGGTGCTAAAAAGAGCAAAGCCAGGCCACAGGCTACAGATACCAACCAAGGCTCACAGGACCAATGCCGACTGCAGACCTCGGGACAGATATAACGTTAGCAGATAGTCTTGGAAGCTGGTTGATAGCCTTGTCTCTAAGATTGAACATGAGCCAGGAGGGAGACCACTGTATGCTGGGTTCCCTGTGCTGAGATCAGTTGAGTTTGCAGAGCGTAGGGCCACACAAATGAGGAGTGAGAAGACTTGGCTGAGAGGAAGGAGCAGCATCAGAGAATGACCAGCGCAGTCCTGGCCCAGCCTTTCCATTGGACAAATTTCTCTTGTTTGAAAAACAAAAGCTTACTCTGTGCTTTTCATGTTTTCAAGTTTGCTTTTTGCACAATATTTTAAAAATCAGAAGTAACTTGGAATCACAAAAGATATGAAGAACCTTGTTGAAACCTGCACTTCTGTTTGGCTTTTCATAGTTCAAATTTATGAGAGCTCATCACAGGAACATATTTGATTTGTCATTCTTTCCTTTCCCATGCCTTAGAAGGCTAGATGGGTACCTGCTGAAGTTGCCATTAGGAACAATATGCTAGGATATTAATCTTAGTTGAAGACTCCTAGAGAATTCTATGTGACTGCTAGGTGTGCATCCAAAAGAATTAAAAACAGAAACTTGGACACACATTTGTAACCACGGGCATAGCATTATTCCCAATAACCAAAAGGTGAAGCAAAGTATTCATCAACATATGAATGGCCACACTAAATATGATACATAGATACAATTGAGTATTCTTTGGCCATAAAAAGGAATGAAATTTTGATCATGTTACAACATGATGTACCCTGAAAACATTATGCCATGTGAAATAAGCCAGACATAGAAGGATAAGATATCACTCCATTTACATGAAGTACCTAGAAAAGGCAAATTCATAGAGACAGGAAATAGATGTTTCCCCAGGGGCTGTGAGTGGGGGAACTGGGAGCTATTTTTTTTATTGGATATGGAGTGCATGTGAAGATAGTGAAAGAGTTTTGGATATAAATAGTGGTGATGGTTATTCACCCTGCGAGTGTACTCAATGCCACTGAATTAAACACTTATGAATGGTAAAAAATGATAAATATTATGCTATGTATATTTTACCATGATAAAAAATATCCTGGGAAAACTCCTTCAACCATTGCTCTGTCTTAGCTTTAAAACAGTAAGGTCAAGTAGTGGCTGTCCAAGCTAACAAGGTAGCATGTATAGAAAATTAGTTCTAGTGCTCAACAGGTTTATAGCTGAAAGGTCCTGCTGTGTTCTCATTTTATAATTTAATATTTATCCCTTCCTTTAAGGTTTGACAAGGAAATATATATAGAAGAATAAAAATTCCAGACATCTTAATGCATTTTTGGTGGTAATAATGTTGAATAATTCTTACTTGTTTTTAAAGATATATTTCACAGCAAAAGTTATTTTTAATTTTTATATAATATTGTTAAAATCAGAAAAGTTGAACACTGATACAATTTAAATTTTGCAGAAATTCATCCAAATTATTATAAGAACTTCATGTATAATGAACCAATCAATAGCTAACATTTATTACCAGAAAACAATATTTAACATTTATTTAACATTTAACATTTATTACTAGGAAAATCAGAGGTCAGTATAGAGAAGGATTACTTTTGTAGTGTGTCTTATACAATATTTTGCAGTGAGTGAAGGACAAGCTTAACTAGTAGCTTTGCTATTTAGAGTATATAAGAAGACAAGAAGAGAAACATTTTGAGTTGAAAAATAGAAGCAGTAAATCAAGATATGGAGACATCTATTGCATTTCTAAAAAAAGAAGAGAACTTTGTGTACTTTGGGGCACATCTGTGGAGCTAGTAGAAGAAAATTAAGATAATGAAAAACCTGGTGGTGAGGATTAGACATTCCCTGCTGTGTTCCTAGGTATAGCCAGTTGGTGCCTGCTCTTGAGAGCGGTGTCTTAATGGGCTAAAATCCGTTCCTGCCCTTGGACTTGGCAGTGCACCTGAGAGACATAAACACATCAAGGCAAAACATAACTTAGCATGTAAATACTGTTATAGTTTTATAAAATCTTGCATTTTCTTTGTAACTCCAAATGTATATTCTATAAACTTATTGGCATTTTAAGCAACTTTAAATATGATGATTAATCATAATTAATGCTGTGATTTTTACAACACAGCATTCAGAACTCTTTTTTTTTGGAGAAGACATAAATTTTTATTGAAAGGATGGTGGAGTGAAATATTGAGATCAAGAATGAATAAGTGGGGGCTGGGGTTGTTGCTCAGTGGTAGAACGCCTGCCTAGTATGTGTGAGGCAGTGATTTCAATCCTCAGAACCACATAAAAATAAAATAAAGGTATTGTGTCCACCTACAACTAAAAATATATATATTAAAAAGAATGAGTAAGTACAGATCATTACTGATTCTAGAGAAATAAAAATGGATTTTTCAGGGATTACTATAAACAGCAATAACTTAGTGTTTTAGTTAGCTTTTCTTCATCATGATAAATATACCTGATAAGAACAATTAGAGGAGGAAAAGTTTATTTAGTCTCATAGTTTAGAGGTTCCGTTAAGGTGGCTCAACTGTAGCTCTGTGCCCAAGGTGAGGCAGATATCATGGCAAAGGGAAAAGCAGAAGTAAGCAGCTCAGAACATGGCAATCAGGAAGCAGAGAGAGAGGAGAGAGAGAGCATACCACTAAACAAGGATAAAATATAAACTCCAAGGGCAAACCCCTAGGGATCTACCTTCTCCAGCCACATCCTACCTGTATATAGTTACCACCCAGGCAATCCTTATGGTGGATTAATCTACCAATTAGTTTACAATTCTCATAATCCAATCATTTCTTTTTTAATACTAAAAGGTAGCTATCCTTTATTAATATATGTATTTTTTTCTTATTTGTTCTTTTTAGACATACATGACAGTGGAATGTATTTGACATATTATTCATACATGGAGTATAACTTATTCTAATTAGGACCCCCATTCTTGTAGTTGAACGTGATGTGGAGTTACACTGGTTGTGTATTCATATATGAACATGGGAATGTTATTTCCAATTCATTCAGAACCATTTTTGACATAGGTTTTCCTTTCCACATCCTCTCTTGTCCTTCCCTAAAGCATCCTGATTATTCCTTTTTTTTATTCTTTTCCTCCAACCTGGGGTGCTATTCCCTGTTCCCTCTGTCTCTGCATTACTCTTCACCTTCTCTATGGGATTTTCTGGTGATTCTCCACATTGATCATTACCACCATGGCTTCATTGTTTCATTTAGTCATTCACTTACCAAATGAATTTTCCAGTGATACATTAGTTAATATCAATGCTGAATCATATATGTGTATGCACGTGTGTGTGTATGTATGGATATTTGTAATTTTGCTAACCCTGAATATATTAATTGTATTTGGCACAGGAAACATGAAGATGAAAAAAAATAAGACTTCTTTACCACTCTGCTTTCTATTGTACAACACAAATTTACAACAGGAGAACAATATATGCAATATAAAGTGATTCTCTTACTGTGTTCTGTCTGTATTTCATGTAGTCGTTATATATGTGTCAAGCTGTTTGGTGCCAGGTGTCTCTTATTAGCCAATATGGTTTTTTGGCTCTTAGTTAACTATACTTCTTCATCCACTTCATGTTTTAGGTGGATTTAACACATATTTAAAGTCAGAAACTTGGTGGGAAGGAGTAATCTGTTCTGTGCATTCATTCATTCATGTCTACATGCATTAATACTCCGGTATTCTTTTCTTTCCTTCAGCTGTGTTCCAGATCATCTCTCTGGTAATCTACCCCGTGAAGTACACCCAGACCTTCAACCTTCATGCCAACGTAGCTGTCACTTACATCTACAACTGGGCCTACGGCTTCGGGTGGGCAGCCACGATCATCCTGATTGGCTGCGCCTTCTTCTTCTGCTGTCTCCCCAACTACGAAGATGACCTGCTGGGCAACGCCAAGCCCAGGTACTTCTACACGTCTGCCTGATGTGGGCAAGGAGTGAAAGAAAGCCCTGCTGCTGACATGGACCAGAGGAGGACGCTTTTCTCCAGCCCACTTGGAAGCTATGATTTGGTTGTGTTCCTATGATTAAACTAGACAAAAGTGCTAAAATAATTCGGGAGAAAAAAATTTTTTTAAATAGTGTTGTACTTTCATATTCATCTTTTATATGTTTTGTAGAATACAAAAGGCTTGTTTTGCTAGTTATTGATGCAGTATTTCCTTATATCTGTCTATAACATGCTGCATTTGTAAACGAATATAAACACAAACTTAATAAGGTGAGAAGGAGATGGCTTCTAAGATTTAATGGTCTGATCAAGTTTTTTGTTTTTCCCATATAGAATGGACTGTTTCTAAAAGGGTTAAGGAATAGAAGGAGATGTTGGTAAAAATTATCGGTGACCAAATCTTCAAAATGAAAGCAAAACAAAAAATACTTTTTTAAGTCTTCAGCTATTCAAAGAAGCAAAATAATTTCCTAGGAGCTATCACAAGAATTTCTAATTAATGTCCTGAATAAATGCTTCTTTGCTAAGCTATGCCTTAACTTGATGTGTTATACAGGAAAGTATTGTTTCATGGGTGAAACAGGTTTTAGTATAAAGATCTCTTTAAGTAGTAAAATGTTGAGATGAAAATTTCTCTTTTAAAGTAGTTTATAGAGTTGGGGTGTGGGAAAATGCTATATTAATACATCTATACTTGTTTTGTGTCTATGTGTTTAGTACCAAAGTAGACTGGACTGAAAGGTGGACCAGGTCTAATTCACTCTGATTGATGGATCTGATTAGGTCATGTTGTGAAGCCTTAGGAGGCTGTCACTATCACAAAAGTGCCATTGAAACAGCCCAGGGAGAAGAAGTGGCTTGGATTTTTCATTTGGGGTTTAACTGGGCTGTAATCATATAGACACAGCTCTGATAGATTTTAACTGTAACAAAAACCAACATATAGTTAAAAACCTGGTATTCCTTGGTAAACAGACTTAAAATGTCTGATGTAAAACATACAACAGGAGAACACAGGATGTGAGTTTCTCTAAGTATATATTGGCTAAATTATTGGGGGTTTTTTAAACCATTTTTACTGACATAATGATAACCAACTCATTTTATATATCAAATTATTGTTTTGTAAGTTGCAGCATAAACAATTGCAATTTTCATTGTGAGTTTTTCCCAATAAACCAGGTTTCAAATCTTTTGTCTAGTTTGCACTTTTTATTTTTTGGTTGTTGTTGCTAATTAGCTATTTTGGGGAAGAGAATTTTTTAAAAAAATGCGGTGAGTGGGTAAGAACATTCGATAAAATGAAAAGTTGCTTTTTCTCAGTTTTAGGGTTCTTGCTTCTTTTAGGTGTTCAATTATAATTTTTGAAATATTAATGAATCTAGCAGTCTACTCTCTGAGCTTTTCCCTCAATGAATGAATAATCCATGCACCAACATCAGACAACATTTATCCAGTGCTTCTAGCAAAAGGAAACTGACTAAAATTTCTGGTAGGTTCTGATACCCAGGGAAGATTTGTGTGGGCGAAGTGAAGATTCAGATGATCCTCTCCCATCATCTGTGTAAGCCTCTTCCATCATCTGTGGGTCCTCTTCCATTCAGGAAGAGGAGGTAGTGGTCTACTTCTTTTCCTTGCCTATCTTGCATTCAATAGTTTTTTCCACCATAAGTCATAAATTATTTTTACAATGGTGTATGTAAGTAAGAAGAAGGGCTTCAAAGTGACAGGTGGAAGAATGGGTAATCTCTGCTTCTGTTGACTAATTGATCCTTGGCAGTAAATTTTCCTCTTATACCTTTCAAATTATGAGAAAACTATTTTCCATCATAAATTTAAAGGAATATGGTGTGATTATGTATGACAAATTTTTGTTTTAAAACTTGACTATTCTTTGACTGCTAGATAATTTAAAATGGTAATTAATAATGTCAAAACTACCATTTGCCAAAATAATAGCACAGCTAACTCATGAAGATAATGGATACCTACAGAGCAGGAAAACTTCTTTTCCTGTTGCAAATGAAAATGACTCAGATCACAAGCTTCTCCAAAACATACTCTTTTGTCTTTGAATTCCTCTCTTCCAACTTTCTTCTTCCCCTCTTCAGTCAATAACACACTGTATCTTAATGGCATACGCTAAGGAAAAATACAACTTCTTGGGGCCAATGGAAGATCTGGGACAAGATACCCTGTCATTACTTTGCTGAAATGTTCCATTTCCTTTAGCCCTGTTCAAGTGTGGAATTCCTCTATTCCTTGTTGGTCCAGAGTCACCAGGACAGATACTTTAATGTCCTGAAATTCCTGAGAATTCCAGAAATAATGAAGAATTTGAAAAACCACCTAAAGACTAACTGGGCATTGTATGAGATTTCCCATGGTAAAGCCGAGGTTGCTTTGTTCCTCTAATTAACATTGAGTCCCCACCCTTTAAATAAGCAGGTCTAAGTTCCCAAACAATTATCTCACATTGACACTATTAGTAGTTAGATATGCTAAGTGCCATTTGCTATTGAATGTAACAAAGAAGTAATACATCAAGGTCTCTCAGTGGTCACATGGGAAGTTGTGGAATATAATTAATTTTAGCCTCAAAATTGTATCATGAAGGACTGACCATAAAATTTGATAGGGTTTCCTCTTTTAAGAAAATTAAAGCAATGAGAGAAGATAGCCACCGTAATTTAATTATGTTGTTTTTTCTACAAACTTCTGCTGAAAGACATTCTTACTAATGTAATAATCTCAGACGCATAATTGACTTGCATAGTTTTTCTAGGCCGACCTGAAAGTCTCATCCCAACCTTGGCTCTTGCTAATTGTACAGGATTGGGCAGGTTATGTCCCTGAGGGTCTCAGTATTCTTACCTAAAATGATTGCAAATCAGACCTTTTTGGTCAAAGTCTGAGATTTTGAGTACTTGTGTATTTGCTCATTTTATAATCCACTCAATTCTGGGAAAGGGAAAAAGGATAAAATGAAGCAATTTTTTGTGCTTTTTTTTTTTCCAAATTGTTTTTCATAATAGAGAAAATGATTAAAATCACCTTAATACTGTGATGGAATTTTTTCTCTAATAAAAATCAAAGAATATTGGGGCTGGGATTGTGGCTCAGCGGTAGAGCGCTCGCCTAGCAATGGTGGGACCCGGGTTTGATTCTCAGCACCACATAAAAATAAAAGGCATTATGTTGTGTCCATCTACAAAAAAGATTCTCTCTCTCTCTCTCTCAAAAAAAAAAAAAAATCAAAGAATATTCCTTAAGGTGGAAGAGCTGCTAAATAAGAAACTATAAATTCAATCAAAAGCACCTAGAGCCAAGTAAAACAACGACTTTATTTGTATTCCAGGGGGCTTCCAATTCAAGATGGTGGAGTGGACTCTATTAAACATGTCTCTTCTGAACAGCAGAGCAAAAACTATAGAACAGTAAACAGGAAGGAAAAGATCTATAACAGAAGAGGGATCCATAAGCTAATCAGAGATTTTTGTCAAATTTCTGAAACAAGAAAAATGAGTGACATTGTTCATAGCCCAGGGAAATTCCACCCTCAACAAACCCAAGTTTATAGGGAAGGGACAGCTGTGATTCTTGGTAAGTGCCAAAGAGGTGCTCTGCTTGGAGTTGGCAGGGGAGAGAGCAGGAATGGAAGGGAGGAGGGTGAGAATTGAGGGGTGTGTTTATTTAACCCTTGAGTTCCACCCTGCAAATCTTTAAAACAGAGGAGATGTGGCCAAAGCCTTTCACATCTGGGAAGGACACTATCTTCTCAGAAATTTGCCAGTAGGCCTGACCTGGGACAGTAGGCCTAGGTCTTTCTCAGGTAAAACCCAGAGGTGATGATCAGGCTGACTAACAGATGCTCTGTCCTAAAGGCTTCTCATGTACTACCCTGTATAAACCTCTCCTTGACCTTCTCATACAGATTCAATTATTCTTACTTGTTCAGAGAAGAAATGGAAGCACAGGAACATGAAATGACAAGGACAGTCATAATGTACGGTGTTGGGCAGGGTTTGGTACAGTGGGGTGGGGCATGGTATTGGCACTGTTCCCTAGCCTGCCTTCCCTCCTTGTGTTGGTTTGAGTTCCTCAATCTCTTCTATTTCACCCTCCACGGAGGTTTCTACCTGGCTAGTGTGTTTGGAACATCTTATAATGGAGAAGTATGGGTAAGGGGAAGGGCCAAAAGTGGGAGCAGGCCTGTGTGAGTCTGACCATCTGTGGAGAGGTGGGGGTGAGTGAGGCAGCTGAAGTCAATGAAGGGCATAAAAGGGAGAAAAAAAAAACCCTTTAAAAATCTACCTCCAGGACCTATGTTCTTAACTGCACTGTTTTTAAGAAACAGTTCACATTGTTTGAGAATGACTTTTCATTATCACCTGTCTACTTTTGGAGCGCTTCTCTGTGATTGGACCCCTTGAGTCATTACTTTGTAAGCGTTACACATATAAGTCCATTTCCAAACCATCGCAGGGCGTGGTTGAAACGAGAGTGTCTGGTCTCGATTTGGAGACTTGATGAGTAGAGCTTCTTAAATAAAACCACAGTATAGCTTTCTTAAGTATTTACTGTTAGCTTTTCATAAATAAATGCTTTTGATGTTATATTATACGGTCCTAATGAAGTTCAACTTAGTTTCAGGCATTAGAATCATCCATGTACTATATAGAATTTTGTGTATATTAATGATGGTATTCTGAAATTTGTTTTGCTTAAAGAAATATCCTATGGCCCACAGATGAAACCAAGTACACAGATATAGGTACAGGACAGCCAATTCTTGTGGCTTTGGTAATATTATAGAGGATTCCTGATCAGAAGTAGAAATGCAATAATGCATTTCATGCATCATTGTGTTAACTCTTTTTCATCCAGGTAATCCAAGCAGAAGAAAATGAATGCATAACTCTCATATTAAAATTTTGATACAATGTCTACTCTGAAATATAGCCTGGCTTGTTTTAAAATAAACATGTTTTAAAGTTCATCATTTAACCCTTGAGTCCCACCTTACAAATCTTTAAAACAGAGGAGATGTGGCCAAAGCCTTTCACATCTGGGAAGGACACTATCTCCTTAGGAGCAATGGATTGAACTCCCCCTGACATCTTGACTTTAACTTAGGTGGAACATACATGCAGACGTTTGTCATAGTCCTCTAGTACCTAATTCTCTTCTAAAGAAAAGAATTCAAAGTATTGTCAGGAAAATCACCGCAGGAATCAATTTTGAAATCCCTTTGGAGTAATTTCAATTACTATGAAAAAAGAATGACTCTATGCCAGAATATTTCATTCAAACGTGCAGAGAGGTTGTCACAGAAATGCTGCCAGTGCTCAGCGAGGGGCAGGAGCAGATGGAGAAGAGGAATTGGGGTGAATGGATTCAGTTCCAATTCCCCATTTTAAACTGCCTCTTCATTTCCTCACTCTTTCTGCAATAGTTATTTTTGCACCAGATTTTTAAAAACAGGTCTACTGGGGTCAAAATTTGCTTTATCTTATTGCTGTAAAATGGTTTCGGATTTTAGAATTTCTGTAGACTTGCTGGGCTTGAGATCAAGGTTTGATTTTGATCCTTTTATTTTCTAAGACAATTCTTTGGTGAGCTTGGCAAGCCTGGATCCAGAGTACAGAGCATTGTTCCCAAATTTCGCAATTCTGGGAAGTATCTAGGTGTGTGTTCTGGGTGTGGCAGAGATGAGTATAAAGCATGTCAAGTGTGGGAAAAGACAGGCAAAAGGGCAACTAAAGGAGATTCATATTCAGTCATGTCTCCTTAGAAATAAATAGGAAAGTTCAGAAGTGTGTGTGTGTGTGTGTGTGTGTGTGTGTGAGAGAGAGAGAGAGAGAGAGAGAGAGAGAGAGAGAGAGAGAGAGAGAGAGAGAGTGTTAGTTCTCTGGTGAAGAATTGGAATCTTCACCATAAGCATAAGATTGTGCTAGCGATAATGAGTCATTAAATAATCATAATAGACAGTTGTATAGTGTTTTGCCCAGCCAGTTTTTCCAGTTCAAAGACATGGATAATTAACCATCTATTAGCAACTGGTTTTGATTAAGTTACTTTTAAGAAAGAATACTTAGACTTGAAATTGAAACTTTGAATTTAATTACTGAAAGTAAATTGCTGAATGAGACTCTGAAAGCAAGTTCCATGTGAAAATTCTATATTCCTGTTCTTTTTTATTTTTTATATTCTGGTTATTTTAATTTAATTCTTAACTCAGTGAAAATTTGTATTTCCAAATGCTACTCCACCGAGTATCTAAAGTCCATAAATACTTCAATGCCTGACCCTTTCTCAAGGAAATGAGAAAAATAATAATCTGGTTTCAGGGCAGATAGAGATGACTGATGAAAATTGAAGTACAATTAGGAAGCTGGCATTTGCCATGTCATAAGAATAAAATACTCTTTTAAGATATATGTTTTTTAGAAATTGGATACAACAATATTAGAGACACTGACATGATAAAGTGAATTCCTGGTAGATCCTTAACAAAAATAAATGCTTTTTGTATCAGAATATCACATTAGCCACAGAGAACAGCTACCTCCTGCTCCTCACTCTGGAGTGATTGTCCAGGTAGAGGGGCTGTGACGTAGGAGAACCTGATTCTTCCTTTGGGTTGATGCAACCTCCTACCAAGAGCACCCAAGGATGGGTTCTGGGTACCTGTGTACAGAATACAGTCCCACACACCTACCAGTCAGCCCTGGCTGAGGGATAGGACATCCAGACTCCACAGTGGGTCTGTCCTCAGTGCAAAGAGAAACTTTGAGAGGGCTGAAAATTACTGGGATCATTTTTAGTAAGTCAATTGAGTCTCTTCCTCTTCTCTCCCCCACATTCCCTGCTCACTTCCCTTGAATTGTCTTCTCTGAGGTTCAGAAATGGAGGCATCTCTCATCATGGGTATCACATCACGCTTTCCAATTTATGTCTCTGATGGGTAAAGTCACCATTTGGAAACATTGCAAATTAAAATCTAAGCCGAGTCAAATGATATTTGGCTTTTCCTGTTCATTATATGCTATAAACACACAGGAATACAAGATGAACTATACCATATTAAAAAAAAATGAAATGTGACTCTGAAGTTCCTCAGAAAGTTACTTTGGTGCTTCTTGCCTGCACAGACTATCAAAAGGCTTCCACTGCAACTGGCTAATTATTAACCAAATTGCCCAGTGGGGTTTTCTGGGAATCTCTTTGAGTTTTGTTTAAAGGCTCCAGCCTCAACCCATGGTAAAGCTGAGGTGCTAGAAGGAAAGCCACTTCCGGAGGAGAGCTTGCTTCCAACCCTCTATCTGTCATCTCAGCAGCTTGTGTGCCACCAAGGGGCTATGTATAAACCAAGTCCAGTTGTTCATGTTCTTTTATTTATTTATTTTTTTTGTTCTAAGAAGAGGTTAGCAATACATTTTGTATAACCCTAGGGCTGCTTTTGGAAATAGAGGAGGAATGGGAGAATGTTAAGCACAAGGAAACCTTGGGTTCTCACGAAGGATAGCCTGGTTCTACTATCTATTAGCAGGTAGTCAGTGAGATAGGCTTTCTTGAAGCCCTGTGTTTATTTTGGTAACAGTCATGTTTTTCTCAACCTTGGGGATGAGTCATCACAGGCTGAATCAGGACTGGCAGACAAGGGCAGACAAATTCTAAAACACAGAACTTTCTCTGAAACACCAATTGACACTCAACAAAGTTCTCAAAATAGCCAAAATGCTAACTCAAAGAAGTTTTGTATGGCTCATATTCCATGCCAAGTTGGCAGTTAGACATAGATTTCTCACTTATAGGAGTTAACTGATAAGAAGCATCATTTTCTTTTGCATTCTACAAATGCCTATAAGACTTCAGTAAAAAAAAAAAGCCACCATATAGAATTATGATCTAGTATTTTTCAGTTCAAGAAAAATATCAGATTTTCCCTAGAAAAATGTGTACCAAAGACACCCCCTCCAAAAAAAAAAAATCCATGCTTCTGATATTAATAGGTGTTACTCAAAACAATTTTATGCTAAGGAATAAAATGATATCAATAATATCTTCCATTTGTTACTCTTTTACTATTTGCCAGGCTTATTTCACTTGATCTTAACCAATCCCACTGGGTACATTATTATTGTCATTTTAGAGTTAGGGATACCAAAGCATAAGGAGGTTAGAGATTTTCAAAGTAAATATGGGACCATGAAATGATACCTGTCGGCCACAGTCCACCACTGCTGGCTTACTCAGATCATTTCTGCCCCACACTCAGGAGGCTCTGACATGAATGACTCAATGCAGCTGTGGGCCATTGTCTCTAATGTTCAACTAAAAAATGAAGGGTTAGCAAAACTAAATATGATCCCCACAGAGACAGCTGTTGCTAAGTCTTTAATCAATCTTTTATAACAGCAACTACACCTCCTTGTGATAATCAAGGTCAATTAATCCCTGCTGGCCATGAGGAACCCAAAATGACCAGAGGCAGTAGCTTTAAGTTCAGCAGAACCCTTATCATGCCCCCTAGTTAATGTATTTCTGCCATAATTACAGACTAGTTCTAGAGGCATACATTTCCCCCAAATAAGACACTGGAGGTAATGATACAGTTCTGAGACGGTCCCCAGCTCTAAAGGTTGTTGTCTGGGAGCTGATTCCTTAGCTGAGCTGAAGAGGTGGTTTCATGTTTTATTAGTCTAACAGCTTCTGGGAGATGTAGTATAAGAAAAGGCCAGTGGATCTCATGGCAGTGTGGTCATCGTTGCAACTTTGCCTCCCTTAGTTTAAGAAAACACACAGGATCTCATGCCAACAACTCAAGAACACTGTTAAGTCCTTGGAGAATGGGGTTTGTGGATGTAGCAGATGCAAAACCTAACCACTACCCACTTCAGGGCTCCAGTGGAGCCAGAGAATGACGCTGATTTCAGTTAATAGGAGAAATGTGTATATAAAGCATGTAAATTTAACGTATGACACAGGAGCCCTCATAAGGACAAACAGACCCAGAGAGCTGGGGAAACCTAAATACTTTTATGCTAGGTTAAAGAAAGAAGTGCAATTATGGAAAAGTTACTAAACCACCTGAGGAGGCTAAAGGAAGGTAAGAATTATTTTAACAAGGTTTGCTTGTACCAAATTTTCTTGGCTCTAACTTCTTCTCAGGAATGTTTCTCTTTTCCTGGTACAGGGAGAACATCTTTCAGGGGAGTTTTTAATCTCCTGTTTTCAAGAAGAAAAAGGAAGATTGGAACACTCTTTTTACATCTGCTGTTTTTCAAGTGCCTTTAACTCAAAATAATTCTTAGGCCAAACTGGCATATTTTGGGGGAGTATATTCCACCAAACAAAGGCAACAGGAACAGGGAAAGGAAATTGAGATAATTTGGACCCTGACAGGATAAGGAACTATGCTCCCCAGAATTAAAGAATCTGATGAAATCAACTTGTCTTCGGGTGAGTGGCCTTCAGGCCTACCTCCAACATGTTGGAGATTTCGTTCCATTCCACAACACAATGTTATTATTGTAATTAAACAAGTTGCACCAATGTTTTGGCTTCCCAGTACATCTAGAAGCCATACTATGCTGTAGTCTATGAAGTGTGCAACAGCATTATATCTAAAAGGACAATGCATATACCTTAATTTAAAATACCCTATAGGGTTCAGTGGTAGAGCACTTGCCTAGCATGCATGAGAATCTGGGCTCAATCCCTAGAACCATAAAAAAAAGTTTTAAGAAAATACTTCATTACGAAAAAGGCTAACAATAAACTGAGCCATTAGTAAGTCATTTTTTTCTTTTCTTTTTTTGGCTCATGGAGATTCTTGCCTCAATGTGGATGGCTGCTCACTGATCCAGGTGGTGGTTGCTGAGGGTTGGGTGTAGCTGTGGCAATTTCTTACGATAACAATAAAGCTTACTATGTCAATTGATTCCTCCCTTTCATGAAACTTTTTTTCTGTAGCAGCTATAATAATAAAATCCTGCATTGGTACTGGCATAAAAAGAACCATGTAGACCAATGGTGCAGAAGACATAGATACAATCATCTGATCTTTGACAAAGGTGCCAAAAACATACATTGGATAAAAGACAGTCTTTTAAACAAATGGTGCTGGGAAAACTGGTTATCCATATGTAGAAGAATGAAACTAGACCCTTATTTCTCACCCTGCACAAATATCAACTTGAAATGGATCAAAGACCTCAGAATTAGGCCAGAAACTATGCAACTCCTAGAAGAAAACATAGGGCCAACAGTCCAGCTTTTAACTACAGGCAATGACTTTCTTAATAGGACCCCTAAGCTCAGGAAATAATGCCAAGAGTTAATAAATGGGATAGCATCAAATTCAAAAGATTTTGTACAGCAAAGGAAATAACTAGGAATGTGAAGAGAGAACCCACAGAATTGGGAGAAAATCTTTGCTAGCTACCCTTCTGACATAGGATTAGTATTTAGAATATATAAAGAGCTCAAAATACTTTAAACCAAAAAAAAAAAATCAAATAACTCAATTAACAAATGGGCAAAGGAACTAAAAGACATTTCTCAAAAGAAAAAAATACAAATGACCAACAAGAACATGAAAATGTTCAACATCATTAACAATTAGGGAAATTAAAACCAAAACTACACTGAGATTTCATCTCACATCAGTCAGAATGGCAGTCATCAAGAATATACATGATTAGAAATGCTGGAGAGGATACAGAGAAAAAAGACCTCTTTTATACTGTTAGTGGGACTGTAAATTAGTACAACTACTTTGGAAATCAGTATGGAGGCTCCTCCAAAGATTAGGCATGGAACCACCATAAGACCCAGCTATACCACTTCTCAGTATTTACCCTGAAGAATTAAAGTCATCTTACTCCAGAGATATGTGGATACCCATGTTTATAGCAGCACAATTCACAATAGCCAAACTATGGAACTAGTCTAGGCATCCATCAACAGATGAATAAATAAATAAAAGAAAATGTGGTGTATATACAAAAGGGAGTTTTATCCAGCCATAAAGAAAAATGAAATTATGGCATTTGAAGGAAAATGGATAGAACCAGAGGTTATCATATTAAGTAAAATAAGTCAAACTCAGAGGGTTAAGGGTGGTACATTTTCTCTCATGCAGAAGCTAGAGAGGAAAAAGAAAAACAAAGTTGGAGTTATCTCCTAGAAGTCAAAGTAAGATCAGTAGAGGAAAGGGACCTGAAAGGCAGGAGGGGAGAGGAGAAACACTAGGGAGCAATATTGGTCAAATTATACTGTTATATTGTGTGCTTGTGTGAATATGTAACAACAAATCCCATCAATGTGTACAATTATAGTGCACCAATTAAAAAATGTGGGAAAAATTCTTTGTAAAATGTGATGCTGTTTGATAGCATTTTAAGCACAGTAAAATTTTCAAAATTGGAGTTAATCCTCTCAAATCCTGGCCCTGCTTTATCAGCCAAGTTTATAAAATATTCTAAAATCTTTGTTGTCAATTTAAATGATGTCCACAGCTCCTTCACCAAGAAGTAGATTCTATCACAATGTACCATTTCTTACTCATCTGTAAGAAGTGATTCCTCATCCATTGAAATACTATTAGATCACAGCAATTCAGTCACATCTTCAGGCCCCACTTCTAATTCTAGTTCTATTACTATTTCCATCACATCTACAGTTATGTCTTCCACTAAAATCTTGAATCCCTCAAAGCCATCCAGGATGGGTGAAATTTGGAATCAGGTTTTTCCAAACTCCTGTGAATGTTGATATTTTGACCTTCTCCCATGCATCGTGAATCCAGAATGGCAAATCCTTTCCAGAGAATTTCCAATTTATTTTGAAGGTTCTCAATTTTCATCCATCTGAGGAATCACTATGGTAGCTATAGCCTTATGAAATGTATTTTCTTAAATAATAAGACTTGAAAGTTGAAATCACTCCTTGGTCCATGGGATGCAAAAGGACCCACTGTGTTAACAGTCATGGAAACAACATAGATCTCATTGAGCATCTCCATCAGAGCTCACAGATGACCAGATGCATTGTCAGTGAGAAGTAATATTTTCAAAGAAATCTTTTTCAAAGCAGTGGGTCCCAACATTGAACCATATTACAAATAGATGTGCTGTCACCATATTCAGTAAACCATATTACAAATAGATGTGCTGTCACCCAGACTCTGTTGTTCGCTTTATGGAGCACAAACAGAGTAAAGATTTAGTAGCATTATTGAGGGGTCTAGGGCTTTCAGAATGGTAAATGAGCACTGGCTTTAACTTAAAGCCACCAGGTGCATTAGCCCCTAACAAGAGAGTCAGCCTGGCTTTTGAAGCTTTGAAGTCAGGTATTGACATCTCCTAGATATCGTCTTCCTGCAACAAAGGGCTGTTTTGTCTACAATGAAAATCTGGACCATCTTCATCATTTTTCTTAGCTAGATCTTCTGGGTACCAGGCTAAATTAGCACTATCTGCCTCCCATTGCACTTTATTTTCTTTCCTTAAACTTCACAAACCAACCTCTGCTAGCTTCAAACTTTTCTCCGTCAGTTTCTTCACCTCTCAGCTCTCACAGAATTTGGAAGAGTTAGGGCCATGCCTTGTCTTGGGCTTTGACTTAAGAAAATGTTGTGACTGGCTTGATTTTTTGTTCAAACTACTTAAACTTTTTCTATATCAACAATAGGCTGTTTCATTTTCTTATCATTCTTGTTTTTCACTGAAATAGCACTTTTAATTTCTTTCAAAAATTTTCTTTTGCATTCACAATTTGGTTGACTGGTGCAAGTGGCCTAGCTTTTGTTCTAGCTCAGCTTTAAATATGCCTTTGTCACTAAGCTTAGTCAATTATAACTTTGATTTAAAGGGAAAGGCATGTGACTTTCGCTTGAACACTTAAAGGTCATTATAGGATTATTAATTGACTTAATTTGAATATTGTCGCATCTCAGGTAATAGGGCAACCCAAGAAGGTAGAAGAGCACACACAACATCAAGTTTGTCTTATATGGGTATGGTTGGTGATTCCCCAAAACAATGTAATAGCAATATGAAGGATCTCTGAACACAGATCACCATAACAGATTTAATAACGAGAAAATTTGAGCTATTGCAAGAATTACCATAAGATGACAGAGATACAGAGTGAGCACGTGCTGTATAAAAAACTGCACTGAGACACTAGCTTGATGTAAGTTTACCATGAACCTTCAATTTGTAAAAAAAAAAAAAAAATCTGTAAAGTGCATTAAAGCCAAATGCAGTACAATTAGGCATGCCTGTCTTGTTTTGAGGGTTATTCATTCCATTGATCCATCCCTTAATCCAGTATTCTCAAAATCTACTTTTATATATATTCCTTCAGTTCTTGCCAGACATCTTAGCCTGGGTCAACTATTTTTCTTCCTGGGTCATGGACTCTACTGCTCCATTCAGGATATTCTGAAACTTTGCCCCAGCCATTGACCTAGAAGCAACAAAGAAAGGAACAGCCAGAAAGACACATGCATCAGGTTAGGTCTTGGCATAGTTCCAGAAAACAAGTTTTTTTTTTTTTTTCTTTTTTTAATCCAAAGGGAAGAGGCCATTAGGCCAGCCTGAAGCTTCTTTTTTTTTTTTTTTTTCCCAGTGCCCTTAATCCCTGGTCTTAGAGTCCAACTCCTTCCCCACTGAGGCCTAGTTCTTAACTTGCATGACAGCTTCCTCTGCAGGTCTTTCATTCTCATATCAAACACTATCTCTGATTTTCACCAGGTTGCCCTCCAGATGCAGGAAGTAAGAGTCTCCTTAAATGCTTTCAAAGAGGACCCCTGGCTTTCATGGTGTGCCACAGTGAGTTGATCGTTGGTTGAAAAGAGCCTGTTATTTGCTTTCCTCAACAGTTTCACAGTTCTTACCACTGCGGTAGCCCCTGAATCCAGTGCTATACAGATCCTATGAGCCAGAGATTGCTCTTCCATCCCAACCCATCCAAGGTGAACACTGTAGTAACTGCAATGCCACAGCCTGTCACAGCTGCACTTATTGCCACCAGTGCAGCCCTGTGGCTACCTGACTCCACGGGGCCAACTGCAGGGTCCATCCTGAGATCACTTCTGGAACCACTTGCCTCAGTTCATTTTTCCCCCAAAGTAGAACCTGAGGCAAAGTTAGAATTTGGGCACAGGTAGTATTTGGGAGGTGACCCCAGGAATCCCAGATGTGGAAGTGAGGAAAGTGATACAGGGAAGGGAGAAATGTCAATAAAGTGTAAGTTAAAGAGTTGGTTGTTACTGTGGACAACTGGGGCTCAGTTCTGCTCTGGAGCCTCTAGAACTATCCTGCAAGAGAAGAGGCCAGAGTACTGTTTGACTGACCTCTGTCCCTTATTGGTTGAGGGTTCTCTTTGGGCATTAAATTGTGAGCATTTCATGAGCTAAGCAAGGTGCCCAAATCCCACGGGCAAAGAGGAAGAGAGACACAGGTCCCTGGGGTATGTGCAGTGATTCTCCACCTTCAGCTCTGGGGAAATCAGAGTGGGCCAAAGTAAACCGAAAACCTTCTGGAAAGGATTTGCCATTCAGGATGCTCTTAAGAACATTTGTGGGAAGAGGTCAAAATATCAACATTCACAGGAGTTGGAAAAAATTCATTCTAACCCTCATGGATGACTTTGAGAGGTTTAAGATTTCAGTGGAAGAAGTAATTACAGAGTGATGGAAATAGCAAGAGGACTAGAATTAAAAGCAGGGCTGAAGATGTGAATGAATCACTACAATCTAATAATCTGATCTTTAATGGATGAGGAAGAGCAATATTTGTCCTTTTCATTTCTTTTCTTAATGTTTTACTTTCTTTTCCTTTTTCCATATCTTGTCCTTTTGTTCTACCATTGCAGTGATTTTTCTCAATATTTATTTTTTTAATATTTCTGTTGAGTCTAAAATATTCAATTTGTAGGAACTTTTTTATTCTCTAATTATTCATTTTGAAAACTATTATTGTTTTATTTTATGGAAGAAGAATTAGTAATGAGTTTCTTTCTTCTTTTTTTTTTTTTTTTTTTTTTTGGTCTTTTCTGTTTTGGAACTGGGGATAGAACTCAGAGCTTCATGTAAGCAAAGCAAGTGCTTTTCCACAGAGCTACCTCCCAGCCCAGTAATGAGTCTTTGAAGCTTATTTTTCATCCCTTTCCTTTGAACTTCATCTTTCCATTGTTTATGTATGGATGTTCATGTCTATTTTTAAATTTTGAATATTATCTTGATGCTTGATATTCCTGTCATTATTTTAGAAGCCAGTGTGAGAATGGGCTACGAGTTTCACCGTTGAATATATAGACTATACCCCGTATGTTTTCAGCAAGTGTTGTATTACACTCTCGGCTATGGTTTGTGTCCCATACCCTATGGATACATTTCTAGTCTTCTGACAAAGATGGAAAGAGGTAGTCACTTGACTCTGTGGTGAGGAAGGGGAACTAGACTTCTGTATGCTTCTTGTAAACTGAATCTATCTCCCTGAGTTCACCCTCACCTGAATTTCTGCCTTCAGAGATAGAGTTAAATTTAACTCCTGAGCCCTCTGATGCAGGAACCAACTTGTTTTTCATTGGCTTACTTCTCTCCCTACCCTGTAGCCACTCTAAAGATTAAAAATCCCTTAAAAATTTGAACATGTTCTGACAGGAAAATATCTCAATATTCTTTAAAATTAGAAAAGCAAATTTGACTTTCTGTGATCTTATTTTTCCATATATATTTTGATATACACACATGCATACACATATTATATACAAGACATGTTACATTTAAAATATGTGTGTCATGTCTATGTATTGATAAAGACAAAGGAAAAACCATGGAATAATACAACCAATCTTGACAATTATTACCTCTGAGAACTGGATTGAGTTATGACTTTCAATATTTAGTTTTTATTCTTTTTATGCAGGCATATTTCAACTTTATAATAGTTATTATTGATATGGATATACATAGTTAATAACTATTGCCAGGTACTAAAATCAGGCTGTATTATATATTATTATATATACTATTTTATTAAACACACGCATTTACACAGCTAGAAATAAAGAGTTGCTACTTTTGAATAATGAGATAAAGTTTTTTCTAATAATCTTTTATATTTTACAAATTTTCTGTTAGTTCATTTTAACTTTATAATCAGAACATATTTATTACACACTTTCTTTGCAACAGGTGTTACTCCAGGCACTGAAAATTCAGAGAAAAACAAGATGAAATTCTTATCCCAGTGAAATGATATTCTGGTGGGTGAAGACAACCAGTCAACAAATCAAATAAATATGATGATTTTAAACAGGAGCAAGTGATATTTAAAACATAACCTGGGTAATGGAAGAGAGAATGGTGAAGTTAGGTGATTTTGAACTGGCCAGGAAATGTCAAAGAAAGTGACATTTGGGATTGGGAAAAGAATGTCGAGGAGGAGAGAATCATGAGAAAATTTCAAAAGACTGTTCCTGGCAGAAGGAACAGCAAGATGGGAAAAATATGGTATGCTTGAGGAAGAGAAAGAATGTTAATATAGCTAGGATAAAAGGAATGAGGAGAAAAATGGTAGGATATGAGTTCAGTAAGGTAGTCAAATGTTGAATCATACAGATTTTAGGTTTTATTCTACTTGCAGTGGGAAGTATTGAAGGGTGCTGGGGAATTATCTAATTTATGCTTTCAGAAAATCAAATGTTTGGATAATTTTTTAGATCAAGAAAATAGCAGAGTAAAGAAAGCTAGTTACTAGTCTATGAATTTGGACTTTGAGTGCCATGTTTTATCATTTATTCTGTGTTCTCTGGCCAAGCATTTCATCTCTATGGACTTAAATTTATTTCTCTGCAAAAGGGAGACAATAACACTGAGGATATATGGGGGAGCTAATGATTGTTATGTAGACAGAGAGTTTCTTCTATCTTTTGGGCTGCTTCTGGAGCCAAGAGTAGGACACACCCTTCACCTAAACTGCATAAGGAACTGTCCGTCTTGGAGATGTTGCTGAGGAGTCTCTTTTTGTCTGTTACACATCCTGGAGCAAAATGTCACCACATCAAGCTTCCTTGTTCCCAATTAATCATTAACTAATTCTCCTGAGGAACATGGAATATCCCAGAATGGAAACAGCCCAAATTTTAGCTGTATCTATTAAGATAATTGAACCAATATACCTCCTACTCATTCATGAGCCAAATGACAGTTATTGTTTAATCCAATTTATGTACTTTGCTTTAAAATTGTAATACCTTACACTCATACACTGCAGGTAGGATTGCAAATTGGTGCAGCCAATATGGAAAGCAGTATGGAGATTTCTTGGAATATTGGGGATGGAAACACCATTTGATCCAGATGTCCCTCTTGTTGGTCTATACCCAAAGGACTTAAAAACAACATACTACAGGGACACAGGCACATCAGTGTCGGTAGCAGCACAATTCACAGTAGCTAAACTGTGGAACCAACCTAGATGCCCCTTAATAAATGAATGGATAAAAAAATGTGGTGTATATACACAATAGAATATTACTCAGCAATAAAAGAGAATAAAATCATGGCATTTGCAGGTAAATGGATGGAGTTAGAGAAGATAATACTAAGTGAAGTTAGCCAATCCCCCCAAACCAAATGCCAAATGTTTTCTCTGATATAAGGAAGCTAATTCATAGTGGGTTAGGGAGCAGGAGCATGAGAGGAATGAACAAACTCTAGATAAGGCAGAGGGGTGGGAGGGAAAGGGAAGGGGCATGGGGTAATTAATGATGGTGTATTGTGATGATCATTACTATCCAAAGTACATGTATGAAGACATGAATTGGTGTGAATATACTATGTATACAACCATAGATATAGAAAATTGTGTTCCATATATATAATAAAAAATTGTAATGCATTCTGCTGTCATATATAAATTTAAAAAGTTACAAAAAATAAAAGTACATTAAAAAGTAGAAAAAATAAATAAAAATAAAATTGTAATACCTTGCACAGAGGCCAGAAAATTTAATTCTTTTGATTAATTTCATGTTATCATTCAGCTTAATAAGGATGGGAAAGTATGCTTAGAGTTACAAGAAATACCTTCCATGAAAGATTGCACTATACCATTATAGTGATCAACTGGTATGCTGAGGCATAATGAAGTACTAATCCATCATTGGCTTGCAAACACATTTTTACCAATGCCTGTGTTTCTCTTACTATGGTTAATGACATTGAAATGCATACCTAAGAGAAAAAGTAACAACTAAGTAATTTAGCATCAGAGAAATATCTCATGCATGAAATTAATCATAAATTTTTAAGGAAGCTTAGTTGGGACATACTACAGTAATTAAAAATTCTGATATAAAGACAGACATATAAACCAATAGAGTAGAATAGAGAGCCCAGAAATAAAGACTGACATATAAGGTCAAATGACCCTATACAAGGATGTCAGGGCCACGGATGTGGGGTGGGGGAGACAATCTCTTAACAAACAATGTTGAGAAAACTCAACATCCACATGAAGCTGTACTGTTAACTTAAATCATGTCCAAAAACAATTCTAAATGGATTGAAGATTATTAAGACCTAAAATCATAAAACTGAGTAAAAGCTTTGTAGCTTTGGATGTGGCAACAATTTCTTGGATATGTCACCAATAGCACAGGAGGTATAAGCAAAAACAGATAAATGGGATTATATCAAACTTTGACAACTTTTTTGTATCCAAAGACAAAATTAATAGAAAAGGCAAACTATAGAATTGGAGAAAATATTTGCAAATCACATATCTGTTAAAGAGTTAATATTCAGTATATATACAAAAAAAAATCAACAATTTGGCTGGGGCTATAGTTCAATGGCAAAGCACTTGCCTAGCATGTGTGAGGCACTGGGTTCAATCTTTAGCACCACACAAAAATAAACAAATAAAATAAAGGCATGATGTCCATGTATAACTACAAAATTTTTTATAAAAATAAATTCAACAACCAGAACCCAAACAAATCATTTTAAAAATGGGCAAATACTTGAATACATATTTCCTCCAAAATGTCATTCAAGTGACCAACAAGCATAAGAAAAGATGCTAAATATCATTAGGAACTAGGGGAATGCAAATCAAAACTCCAATTAAATGTTACCTCTTACTCATTAAATTGACAGCTATTAAAAAAAAATGCACATAACCGAAAATAAAAAGTGATGGCAAATGTGTGGAGAAGAATTTAAAATGGTGTGACTACTATGGAAGACACTAGAGTAGTTCATTAAAAAATTAAAAATAGAATTACCATATGATCCAGTAATCTTGGTTCTGGAACTGTATCTAAAACAATTGAAAACAAAATTTCAAAGAGATACTTGTACACACATGTTCACACAGCTCCACGATTTATAGTAGGAAATAGGCAGAAGCAACTCATTGTCCATTGACAGACGCATGGATAAAGAAAATGTGGTGCCACATATAATGAAATATTTCTCAGTCTTAAAAGAGAAGAAAATAGGGCTGGGGATGTGGCTCAAGTGGTAACACGCTTGCCTGGCATGCGCGGGGCGCTGGGTTCGATCCTCAGCACCACATAAAAATAAAATAAAGATGTTGTGTCCACTGAAAACTAAAAAAAAAATATTAAAAATTCTCTCTCTTGTCTCTCTCTTTAAAGAAAAAAGAGAAGAAAATACTTTTGTGTGCTTCGAAAAGAATGAACCTTGAGGGTATTATGCTAAGTCGAATAAGCCACTCACAAAAGACAAATACTGTGAGATTCTACTTATATGAGGCATATTATATAGTCAAATTCTCAGGAACAGAGAGTAGAATGGTGGCTGCTATGAGGACTAGAGTGCGGTGAGGATGAGGAGTTTTTTTAATGGGTTACAGAGTTTTAGTTTTGCAAGATGAAAAAGTTCTGGAGATGTGTTGTGCAACACCTTACACTACTGACCGTGTACTCAAAGTTGGTAAATTTTGTGCTATGCTTTTTTTTTTTTAGCCATTTTAAAAAATGTACTAAACAACAACAACAAAAAAGATGCTGTAACTCCTCTAAGTGTAAACACCAGTAATATAATTTCTAAATGGTACAGTTCTCATTTTTGTACTATCACTTGCAGCTGTATTGTGTAGGGGAAGGTAATTAACTTATTTTAGTTGCAGTTATGTCTTGTATCAGATGCAGATATGCAACTTTACTTAATAAGGGAAAAAATTTTGAACCTCTAAATTTGTCCTTGAAAGGAGAATTTCCTTAGGGGAGGTACTGGGAACATACTGCCTTTGTTCTGTACTCTGAGATTTATTCTCCCCCTCAAGCTTCAGCTTATAGCAGCTGTGGCCTCTGAAGGAGTCTTTTCTCTCTGGGGCTTCAGGATAACTGTGGACATGTGACTCTTGAGTCCCTGAAGCATTGCTGAGTCAGATGCTGGAACATTTAGTTAACACTATCTGACATTAGGGAATAATGTATGGGAAATAACAAAGAAGGGGTATAGGCCTAGATAACCTAGCTTATAAAACAAAGCAAGTTCTGGTTTAAAAACCTGTTCTTTCTTGTGGAATAAGGGAGAAAGATACATCCTAGGCAGGACCTTTGCTTTCTAGCCTCCAGCCTGGGTCCACATGGCAGATGTCATCTAATTATCTGTTCCCTTAAGAATTGATCCTTGATACGTAGATCCAATTAAAAGATGTCTAAAGTAGGATTAGCTTCAGGGATATCTGAGGTTGATGCAGAAACAGTGCTCTAGAAATCTTTTTTTTCAGAGTTAAACTAATCAGAACCTCATTTTTAAACAGATAAAAGTAACTGCTTTCGTGAAACACACACCATTAATAAAATTAGAAAATCAAATCAACTAATAAAATATTTCTACTCAGTATTTTTTCACAGAATATATTCATTTACTATCTCTCCACTTTGATTATCATTGTTATTATTATTTTTTTTATTTTAAAGATATCTTTCTTGGTTATAATGTGAGAGCACCATGTTTCTAGTTACCACCATGGAAGAAACAGGAGGCTAGAGAAAGGGAGAGACTAAATCCTGCACTTGACATTTGCTAGTTTGTGACATGTTCTTGCCACTCCCTGGATTATGTTCCAGCTTCTGCAGTGGGGAGCTGTCAGTGTGTCAGGGGGAGCATTGTGTTGTCATGCCATGGGGAGCATTTCCTTCCTTACTGATGGCACAAGACCAATGTATCAATCTTGTTCTTATTGAGAGGGGGCTGTCTCAAGGGTCCATGAGTGGAGTTTCTCCTGTGAGGTCCTCTGATTTCAAAAGAAAATACAAATATCGTGTCAAAACATTAATTTTATAATCCCAAACTCTCATTAATAGATGCTAAATGATAGTTGGTCATCTTTTATAAAGATACAACTATTTAAAAAATGAAAATTTGATAATAAGTCTAGAACTCGTAGAAAAGAACCAGTCTAGAGGGCTTTCGGGAACCTAATGATTTTTGCATTGAGTTCTGTCCCATGCTGATCATCAGAATTATCTGTGAAATCTTTTTTTTTTTTTTTAACTCCTAGTTCTGGACACCTTGACCTGGAGAATCAGAACTCTACAAGTGGAGGCAGGAATTAGTTTTTAATTTCTTTTAGTGATTCTGAAGAATGGCATTTAATTACTTGTCTAAGCCAAAAGAAAGACTGACTCGTCTTCCTTGTTCTAGAACACGTTGCTTCTTAGTTTCAGCTTCACATCTGGAGTCTCTCTTCTCTACCTGAGAGGTTTTATAACAAATGAAATTTTGGAGCAAAAATCGTATCAGTTACATTCATGAGAAGCTTCTAAAACCAGCTGCAAATGTAATGATGAATATGACTCTCAGAAAGACAGCCCAACTTGCTTTTGGCAAAATGCCTTCATCAAATCACACTGAGACATACTGCACAATGGAAATGGCTCTCAACTTGAAGAAAAACAATTAGTGTTGGACATATGTGGGCAGATGTTTCATTTTACACTTGAGTGAAATAGTAATAGGCTCTGTCTGAAACAGCTCTAATTGATGTGTGATTTATGTCTGATGGAGAAGTGTTTAATGGAGTTTTGATCAATGTATGCTAACAAAACTGTTTTGTTACTATTATATCAGTCCCCCTTATCCACAGTTTCATTGTCTGTGGTTTCAGTTACCTGGGTCAACACTGATCTGAAGATGCAGTAAAGTCCAATAAGTTATTTGGGGGGTGGGGAACCACTTCCACATAATTTTTATTATGGTACATTATTATATTTGTTTTATTTCATTATTATTATTAATTTCTTACTGTTCCTGATTTATTAATTAAAATTTATTGTAGATATATACATAGAGCAATATCATATATATGCAGTTGAGTACTATCCTCGGTTTTAGGCATTCACTGGAGATTTTGGAACATATCTCTTGCAGATAAGGGACCCACTATACTTTGAGAGGTGTATACTGGGGCCTACAGAGCCCAGGAACCTATAAGGCAGAAAAAGTATAGAAATAGCAATAGAAAGAAGATATGTCAGCCTTGATCACAGTTGGTGGTTTTCACACTGCCTCTTGACCATATTTCAGTGATGAAAGAAATGGTACAAGATTTTCCCCAAGTCACCCACATCAACTGATTAGAGTCACATTTTCTTGGGGGTTAAGTTCTAGACTCAGCATATAAGAGGAAACACTGGATGATCAAATTATCCTGGAAAATTCCTGACATTATCCCAATACTGGGCCCCAAGGCAAATTTGATTGGTTTCCCCTTGTGTTTTAACCACGGCCTTCATTTCCCTTTGGTAGTTCAGGCTAAGATAGGTTTAGTGAGAGAACTGTAGAGGTGATGAAAGGAGAGTTTTTGCCCTCTGATTTTCCTTCTGTTGTATTTTTCTGGCTCAGAAAGTTTGATTCATGTTGGTTTTCTGTTCCATTCACATAGCATTCTTCCTTTTCCATCAGGGATCTTGTTTTCTGAATTCAGGCTTTATTAACTGTATGCCCTTGGGAAAATTACTTTGTCTACCAAAGCCTCAGTTTCCCTGTTTGTAGAAGGGGGAATAAGGATATGACCACAAGATAAGGATTTGAGGACTAAGTGAGTCGGTATAGGGATCCCCTAAAGGCACTGTCTGCCAAGAGCACGTGCTGAAAAAATGGAAGTTATTAATATGAATTGGTGATTACAGGGGGCTGGGGTGGTAAGGCAGCATTTGATCTCAAGAGATCCATAGCAGAATGTGAGAATCCTGAGGCTTAATTAACATGGGCAGTTGCTTCAGGCTACAGAGTGCAAATTTCTCCTATAGGACTCCAGTTATTAATATTTGAATATCACCCCATTGAAGACTAAATGGCCATAATAACATCAGACTCTAGCTACAGGAGAGCCTGAAGTGGGTGATTGTTTATTCTTTCTTTAAAGTTGATTGTGAAGAGGTAATGTGGCCAGAGTCGAGACCCATTCAGGCCATTTTAAGAGCTCTTTGTCATTACTCCTGCTGAAGGATTCATAGACTGACATGCTTTCATTATAGGAAGTAAGTGGCATTTACTGCAATTGTTTTCAGGAAAACAATGTGTTCATGAGTAGTAACATATAAATAAGTGTTGCCTGAGCTTCTGACGTGATGGTGACATGGTCTAGGATGCATGCATGTATTCATTTGTACAAAGTGTACATAGAAATCAGCTGATGAGAAATCAGACGAACTGGCTCTAAACAGAGGCTCCCTTGTCTTTTGGCTCCAACAGGAAGTAAATGACTAACAAACCCAGCAATAAATGTGTGGCTCATTCAATTATAAGGCCAGGGTTTTGTCCCTACTCTTATGATTTCTGTGGACATTTTATTACTTGGGACTAACCTACAAAACCTTCAAATTAACAACTTCCAAAAGCCTCTCTTTGGTGTTGGGAAATCAGTTGCTGGCTACAAAGGGCCAGAGGGCTATAAAGATCAGGTGATGGGATGGGCCCCACTGAAACAGGAGCAAGGGGCAGTTTTACTTGGTGGCCCTGAAGCTCTTGTAGCTCCCCTGTCTTTTCTGGGGTCGCCTCCTTCTCCAAGTCAGTGCATAGCTCTCATACCCAGTCTCTAGCCAAAAAGAATAATTGTGAGAACCAAATAAACATGAACCCAGGAAAGCTGAACATGCTCCTCCCTGCCCTGCCGCACCCAGCTTTTGACAGCGATCCCCACCCTTCACCTGGGGCCCTCCACAGGGCCACACCCTGGAACTGACTAGAAAGGCTGGCCTCAGCACTCTGCAGGCCTGGGAGGTGGTAGCCTCTTTGCCCAGAGCTCTGTGCCCTCTGCCCAAGCAAGTGAAGCAGCACAACATTCTCCTGGCTCAGTAACACTCTTGACATGATTTCTCAGGCCTGATGAGGCTTGTTTAGATGCTAGTTTCCATGCTCCTAGAGCAAGAAGATACAAGGACATTTTGCATACACCTAGCAAGGTGGAGCTGCTCTCTCAGTCCTTGAGAAATTTTCCAAGTGCCTACATAGCTGCTGAATACCATCTCTATATCCACAGGCAATTGTGTTAAACAAGGGCTAAACAAAGATGAGGAAGGTGTGACCTCCTTTCAAGTAGTTCTGTGTTTAATAGAGGATGTAAAAGCTTATTGGAGACCAGCTACACTCTGCCTACTCCATTTCTGACAGCTGGGTGCCTTGAGGCTCCGGCTCCTGGCTGGGAAGCCCTATGCCATATACATGTTATATATACATAAGTATAATCTAGATGGTCCCAGACTTCCAAAGGTTTGACAGGATTTTACACATTTAGAAAGCATTCAGTAGAAAGTGTACTTCCAATTTTTGATTCTTTCCTGGGCTGGTACTTTGTAGCATGATCCTCTCTCATGATGGCTGGGCACTGTCATTGAGCCAGAGCTCCTAGTCAAACCCCACCATCATGAAGAAAAAGAATCAACACAGTGTACCATGTTGCTAAACCAGGATTTTCTGTGGGTTAGGTGTATTAAATGCTTTTTCAACTTAGAATATTTGTAACTTATTATGAGCTAATAGGGACTTAACCCCATCATAAGTTGAGAAGCACACACACACATATATGTGTATATATATATATATAATCATATGTAATATATGATAAATATACTATGAATATTTATAATATATAATATAAAATATACAATATGATAATATATATGTAATTCCCAAGAGCTTGCAATCTCATGGTTCCCCATCTCTGGGTCTGTGTCCATACATCTTTCAGATCTCTTTCTAATAAACTGAGATGTAAGAGCCAAGCCCATTGCTGCTCTCTAATAATCGTCTATCTACTCGTAACATTAATATGATGAGGCTGGCTGGCTTTTCAGTGGAGGGTCTCATCACAAGGAATGTAGCCTAACCCATCCCGATGACGCTACTCATTGTCTCCCTACCCATATGTGTCTCCTCCCTTTAGTCTTCCCACTTCCTCTGAGGATCAAACAAATCCCTTTTCTCATCTGATGTCACATTGCTCCTTTCTCTGAGGCCTTAGTGCCAGCAAATATTTCTTGTAGGAACTCGCTGAACTCAAGTGATCTTATGGAAATATTTCTCAGTAAGGGACTTTGCCCTATGAGAAATCTCATGCTTGCTATAAATGAAAAGGATACCCTGTGCCCTCTTTCATATTTTAAAAATGAATGTACAGTGATGGGTCCTCAGAGAGATATATCCAGGTTACTCTCAACTTGTCAAGAACCAGGAGTGAGCCCTGCTTGGGGAATATAGGAAAAGCTTCTTGGAGGTGGTAACATAGTTCTCATGCTTCAGGAAGTGGAGCCGAGGACAGATGTGTGGTTTTGCTGACCTCAACATGGGTCTAGCTTTGTTTCTAAGCAGTGTCATAGCTGAGGTGTCAGTCTCAGGAGGTGGTTGCTCCAGACAGGTGGGAAGAGAGAAATCTGAAGCCCAGGCACACCCATCCTAGTGGGGCAGGGCGGGTACTCTGGGACAAATGCAGCTGCAAGCAATGGGCAGGCCAGGCAAGTGGAGCACTGGATATGAAGGAAATAGGGACAGGAATGAAAGCCAGGTGGCAGTCCAGGCAATTGATGGCATCAGGGAGGTCTAGCAGGCAGGCTAGAGCCCTGGCAGGGCAGCAGAGGGTGGGTATTATAGCTGAGGAAAGACAGTCTGAGAAGCAGCCAGGCACATTGGTCTGACAGAGGGATAGGATATAACCAACAAAATGGATCTCAAGAGCAAAACTCTCATCATGGAAGAGAGGGAGAGAAATGGCAGAAGCTAAGGTGTTGGCCTAGAGGTACTGGAAAGCAAGCTGGGGGTGATTTGGGGCACAGTCAAGAGGCTATTAAGGTCAAGGTTAACATCCAAGCAAAGATGAGTCACCTGAAGCAGGGCCCCTCCAGTTCTAACTAAGTCTACGGCAACTAAGATGGCGTGTGGGCACCAAGGGAAGGAGAATCTGCTGATAGTCCAGATGAAGGTTCAGGAAGCTGGGTAGAGAGCCAGGCAAACTGCAACTCTCTTCTCCAAACCCACCCATCACTACCACCCCGCTTCAGAGACTCTAATTCTAGAATTTGCAGGTGGTTCAACCCTTTCCTTTTCTAGACGAACATCTTTATCATAATTTTAGGGCTTGAATTCTAGGCCCAGAGGTATTCTTATTTTCTGCCTTTCAGGACATTTCTCACTGGGGCTGAGGACACACTGTAGTGTTGAGACCAGTGCATTTGTCTTCCCTGGGGAAAATGGTGCTGCCTAACCTAAGAGTCCCGGCTCTGGACCTGGACTGCTTGGGTCTGGATCCTGGATCTTATCTGTAGTGACCATGGACAAGACATTTAACTTCTCTTTGCCTCATTTTCCTCATGTGCAAAATGGAAACAATAATAGTGCCTACTTTATGGAATGGTTGTGAAGATTAATTCGGTTCATTTAGATAATATAAACATTTAGAACAATTCTCGGTACTTAATAAATAATCAATAAATGTTAGCTATTATCAGTTATTGTTTCTGTGATGAAAAAGAGGCTTGAAGGGGATTCTGGGTGGATCTTAGGCTTTTATTCACTCTATAAGTACATGCTGAGTCCTACCATAGGCCCAGTATTGTTGACTGGGATACAGTGATCAACAAAACATACGTCCTTGGGTGTTTGTTGTCTTTTTCTGTTCACTCTGAAACAAAAAGTGGGATTTTCAGAACTCTCTCTAGTGGAGCTGACAGAATTCATTTGTCTTTTCACTGAATAATCATTTATAAGGATGAAAGTAGCAAATCCTAAACCCAATTCAAAAAAATCTCATCTGGGATGACTTCCCTCCTTTCAGGAACCACAGAGACCTTCCAACAAATCTTCAGCGAGCCAATTTCTTACTCAGTATAGAGAAGTTGACAGACTCTAGAACTGGAGTTCTCACCCTGGGATTATGGATACTTACTGATGCATAATTCTTTAGTGAGGGGACTGTTCTGTATGTGATATGAATTTTAGTAGCCCTGGCCTCTACCCACTAGATGTTAGTAACATCCCCCGCACTGGAACAACCCAAAATGTCTTCAGATATTGCCATCTATAGCAAAATCATTCCCAGTTGAGAACCACTATTCTGGTGGTTAACCAATCCCACAGTGGAAAGGCTGCTCAACAACCCATTGTTGATACTGCTTCTCTGTCTGGTACAGCTTTTTCTAGTGCAGAATATTCTGTGTTGGACATTCATGGCTTCTGCAATCATATCACACAACAGGCAAGTCCAGGATCTTTCTGATCTGGCTTACTCATTACTCAAGGGTGGGCTTGTGGTTGGGGGCATAGAAAGAAGGAAAGGCAGCCATTCATTCCTCTGTTTTGATGGGTCTCAAATCAGACATCTAGGGCAAGTACATCCAGTGTTTACTCAGAGAGATACTGAGTCCACCGTACTTGGACAGAAAGTCAGATACGATAAGCGGGACACCTTTTTTGTTTGTCCCTGTCCCCCATGATACAACACTGCCTGGGGTGTATTTGACTCATCTAAGTGTGCCTTGGGGTTATTTGATCTAGCTCAGGATCTCTATCATCCTATCTTGAAGTTCCTAAAACCAGATGCATCGAGAGGTCATCTGCAGAAGCTGCATTGACATTGGTCTTACCAGCTGTAACTGCTGGCTCTGTGCTAAATTGGAGGGTCTGGGGTGCCCTGCATTCACCCATTTCTCCAAGGATGTTCACGGACTCATGTATAAATGCCTGGCTCCATAGGCATTTCCAAAATGGAGGCTAGTCTTCTCAGATGAATGCCACGGCAGGACTGAATTATTTTACAGTCAGAACTGAATATGGTCTCTGTTAGAACACTAATTTGGGAGGCACACCTATGCTTTTTTTAAAAGTTAAAATCAAATCTCACATTTTTTCAAATTGCATTTTGGGAGATGCAATGCATGAAGCTTGGGGGACTCACTTTTTTGCAAGTTTGTAAATGGTTTTCCAACTCAGCTGTACATTGCTTAATGCTGTCCTTCTTGACTCTACTTCTTGACCCTGTTCCTCATGTTTCTGGTTCTTTCAATAGCTCAGCCCCTTTAAAGAGCTCCATCACAAGCCATTATTACAGAGTGCATTTTAAAATTATGGCTCTGAGGCCACACTAAAGGAAGCCACAGTGAAAAGACACAGTGAAGAAGACAGTGAAGTTGAGAAGTCATGTGTGTCTGACAGCCAGTGCCTGCAAGAAGCCAGCATGGTGCATGAGGTAGCATTCCTACCTGATGTGGTCCTACCTATATGTGCCCTAGAAGAACAGTTTCATACTGAAACTCTTCTCTTCCTGAAAACTTCCTTCAGTCTTCCTGCACTTCAGTTCACTGAATCATACAGTGGGGTTACTGCAAATGGGAAGAAGCTCTGTGCATGTGGTTTGTTTGAAGTTACTTAAATCAATGTCTCAGAATAAATGAGAAGCTTCCTAACTGAAAACTGCCATTTCAAGTCACTTGAATGTGGTTGAAAGCTCTGGGAATGCTTTGCAAAGTTATTTTCTCTGATCCTCAATAATCTTTACAGAGAATCTGAGAACTTTATCCCTCCATTTCTCCCAGAATACACTGGTTTAGTTTATATGTTCTTTGGTACTAGCCCAGCCAAAGCCTAGGAGGCCCAGCAATGGAAATTTGGGGGAGTTATTCAGACACTTTGTTCTTTCTTTCCCCCAATAGTGCTGCTCTTGGCTCTGCTTTCCCAATAGTGTCTTCCTTCTGAGAGCTTTCTGTTCCTTCTGATGAATAGTGAGTATGAACCTGTCCAATCTTGCTTCACAGTATCTGTCTACCTCACTCAGGAATTTAAAACTAGTACTCTGTAAGCAAGACAAGCATTCTAACTGCCATACGACTGGCAGACTAAACACAGAGCTGGGCTCCAAGTGATGTCTTTCAGGTCAGTGTCTCCTCCTTTAAAATGAAATGCACTCAAGGACTGTCTTCAAATCCATTTGTCAGATTTCTAAGATGGGTCTTGGAGACAGGGTATCTATCACAGAGCAACCAAGTATAAAAATGAGCTCTAAATTCAGAATGAAATGAATAGTTGAGCTAAAAAAAAGCAAAAACATGTCTTGTGATGTTGAGGAAGAAACAGAGAATTGGTCTCAGAGCTGTGCTCTAGAATATGGATACCACTGCTGAAAAACACAGGGATCAACATAGGGCACCACCTCCAATAGCTCTGCATAAGGCCTGGATCAGCCCATGTCTCTGCTGACAAGAGTCCTATCATCATTGTCTTTATTGCTCAGCTCTGCTTCTTGCTCAGGTGCCTCTGTCATGCCTCATTGTCTTGTAGCACCTCACCCAGGCCAGGCTGTCCTCAGCCTTACAAATGCCCAGCTAAACCCCTAACTTTGCTCTTCACTGCTCTTTCATTTGTTTATATTTGGAAATTAATTTTCCCATGTAAGTAACTACAGGAGATCCTTTATAGAAAAATAACATATAAAATCTCATAAGCCACAGGAAATCTGGGTGCATGACCTAGGGTCTTCCTTCCCTCTCTACTCCCTCTTCTGGTCCTACCTCTCTTTTCAGCCAGATATGCAGTGAGGTTTCATTCTATAATTCCAGAAGGAGGAAGGGGTTTTACGGTAGAATTTTATTGGAGAGGAGAGGGATGGTTGTATTTTTTCTCTGACTCTGAATTGAAGCAAAAATGAGAGTTATGTTTCATCGTGAGACTTAAGATTATAGCAAAAAGCAATGGTGAGAATTGAAGAGAATTTTTGAGAGTCAGGCAAAAGCTAAGCAACTTTGGGGACCAGGTGAACCATATGGCAGAGTGAGAGGTTCAGTGTGTGGCAGACATTCTTGAATTAGGGGGAGGGTTTGATTCCCTTCTGATTCTAATATCCTTCCTTGCTATTGAGTTTTCTGAGTTGATGCTATTAAAAACACTTGACCCTAAGGTAATACCTTCATTACATTTTTCCTTTGCAATTTCATCTTATAGATTTTAAATAACAGATCTAAAATATGAATTGCATAAGAATTAGAAGAGGATCAATTTTTCTGGCACTGGTAGAAGAAATTTCTTTCATTTAGGAAAATTTATACAAAATATGTAGGCAAGTTTGCACCTAAGAAACTGGTTTGGAATGACCAAGACCAATGATAATAAACATCCCAAGCAGGTGTCATCATTTACATGGCACAGCATCATTTGTATTCCATGAGGTTGAAGTCTCTGTTCTTAGCCAAAGGATGGCTCTATATTTTTCATCCTCAGTGGACTAGAGCTGGTCTCCATAAAGTCCACAGAGAACTAGGAAAGAATGTCCTGGTGCCCGTTATGTGGCTCCTAACACTGCACAGGAGGCTCTGTAGAAAGTCTCTGAGACTCTGCTACAGGAGAGTGACCAAGGCTCGAACATGAATTCCTGCAGATCTGCTCCAACCCACTGACATTCATTTGGGGTAAAATAAAAGGATAGGCAGTGACTTTTTTTTCTCTTGAGGTTAACTTGCTTAATTTATCAAATTGAATAATTTCATTTAACCCAGTAATATTTTTCCCATCTACAGATGTTAAATGGACCTTCATTTAAGAAATAATGTGAAAATAAATGACAGTTTTTTGTTTATTTGCTTATCATGCCTAAACTTGACAAAAGAACACCTGCCACTCCCTAATGTGTTTTTCTTTTCTTTTCTTTTCTTTTTACAATTAGCCTGGAAATCTATGTTACAAGGCAGGTAGCCATCCATGCTTTTGGAAAGAAAAATCTTAAAGCTCCCTATTCTACTGGACTTTGAGGATAGCTGGATACTGACAATCTAAGTCTTCCTAAGGCCTGTGGTGCTTTGTTTTAAAAAAAAAAAAGGAAAAGAAAAAAATTAAGTTATGGTCACATCTCTCCTTTCCTCAAAGCATTGATTCTGCTTAAAGGCTTAGATCAGGAGCTGAGCAGATGAGACATGTGGGGACCCAGGAATGACTGAGGCAGTGTTGCAGCACCGTTCTCACAGGAGGAGTGGGAGTGCCTGGCATTCATGCCAGATGAAACAAGGAGTGGCCCCTGGGAGTGAGTCCCATGGTGTCATTTGATAGGCGGGACCTGGTGGTTCTGACTGGCTCACCGGTCCCAGTGCTGGGAAGCACCGCTTAAAAGCTACAGGCTTTACCTGTCTGACAGCTCAGGGAACCTTGGAGCAATTGCTGAAGACCCATGTCCAGCTGTCAGCACTGTTATAAGGTCAAGCAAAGCCAGAGCAGGAAGAATTGGAACACTGGCTTGATAGCCATAGAATAGGAGACGGAGAAGTTTTAGACTGCCTTTTTTCCAGGAGGAGTCTTCAGACTCTGCAACTGGAAGGGACTTGGAGCACAAATTTTCCTTGTTTGACACTGCCTTGCCAAGAGGGTGCTGGCTTACTGGGAACGCAGTCCCAGA